>NC_048577.1:19024788-19324788 GCF_013265735.2 Oncorhynchus mykiss
TGTCCATTACTCTGTGTGTCCTTGAGGAGATGAGCTAACGCCAGTAATGCACACAGGGACAGGAAGTCAAGGCTAACACCTGGGCCTAGCAGGGTATTTCTCCTCTATTTAAGCCCAGGACGATACCAGTGGTGCGATACTCGTTAGTGTCGTGGCAGGGAAACAAAACACGAAGCAGATTTAACCTCTTTAGGAAAACAGGTTCTACTGTTGGAAAACAAACATCATTATGTTGTCATCCAGAGTCACATGCATTTATTTTCCAAGCTACAGCACAATATTTTACATAGCTGTTTTTTTGTTGGCCTTGGACTATGGGCCCAGATTTGTTCTTGGTCAGGAAAAATGCCTATGCCCTATGGCCACTGTTATGGTCATCCCCTCATGGGAGACTGTGGGACACAGAACACCAAGAGGTAGGCTACACAGGGAGAGAGAGAAGTAGGCTCTGTTTGTTAAGGAGATTCCGCAGAGACGTTCTGTATTTCCAGCTCATTGTCTGGGAATGCCATTTCACTTGGGGGGGGGGGGGTGAGACGGTATCGTCCGCCTGGCCTACCGCCTGGTATCGTCCCAGGTCAATCCAGCACGTGTGAAATCCATGACGGGGACATCCTTGGATGCTTCCTCGGAAACACGTGATCCTTCTTCTCTGTCTTCTAATGGAATGACGTTGGAAAGAGTGACCTCTGAGTGTATAGAAAACTGAGTCGCGGAACGTTCCTATTTGCTATAGCAATTCCCGTAATGTCTCTCTTTCCAAGTCATTCTGAGGCATATGGTGTCTGTTGAGAAAGTTGCATTTGTAGGTCATGTTAAATCATATGCAGCCATCTTGGATGTTATGATAACACTTAAGTCCTATCAGTGTTATGCGGTTTCTGACAGTTGCTATGAAACCGTGGTCTTACACCCAGCCGACTGTTTTTAAGCATCAAGCATTTAATCACACATTGTACCGTTTCTCCCTGATGGCAACACTTACGTCCTATCAGTGTTAGGCTTATACCTACTGTCTCTATGCATTGCAACTCTGCAATGTTCAAGAGCATGCAACGATACAAAGCATTCAGATAGAAATGTATGTGGTAGAAAAGATAGAATAGGGAATCGTGCCAGCTCTGTTCAATCGATTTCTGTCTGCAACGATCAGAACGTTTCCGATCACTGAATGCACTAATGGCCTCCCAGCTCACTGTTTGCTAAGCACTAAGCAGCGGACTGATTTGGCAGTCAAGTCCTTGTCCTGGACCGCACAATCATAAAACACAAAAGGGAGGAAAGGGGGGTTATGGGGGATGGAGTAGAGTGGCAAAGGGGTTTGGACATGGAAATAACTTATAACCGTCTTCTGTATTATATAAGCGGCATATGGGATTGGGTCTCCCGTTCTAATTGACGATATGGGAGATGGGACGTGTTTTTAGTAACAGCCAAAGCAACACCCATCCTTAAAACGTTTTTTTTTTTATAATGCCTCGTAGACTCGTAAAATTTAACGCCAATATTCCCCAAATCACGAGAGCGTAATGGAGGAAGCATGAGAGAATAACAGTTAGTCGTTGGAAATAAATGTTTAAGTTAACAACCTTTTCAGAAGGTGTTTTGGGGGGGGTTGTTAAGAGCATTTAACAGCTACAGTATGTACACACGAGACCCTTCAAGTGCAGTTGGGCGATTTAGCAGTTTGCTAATGCTGCTATGCTAACGTTGGTTAGCTAGCTTTTCAATGCGCAGGGAATGCAAGAACACGGAGAGGCAGATCAGTCAAATAAAATGGAAAGACGTACGGTAGCTATAGCAGGAGTGCGTGTTTTAAATAGAGAGCTACAGAGGGAAGGGGTGCTAGCAACCCCAATCATACAACAGAATATAGACATCATGGACACTTATGAGGCCATAAAAAGGTTATTGAACTGGACAATTGCCATTGGACAGTCAGAGAAGAGCAAGACATTTCCTCCAGCACGCTAAATTATAGTTTGGCAAGAAGAGGATTTGTCTTAGGGGGAGAAAGAGTATCGCTGTCATAAAATGAAGAGGTTTATAGCAGTAAAATTAGATTAGGCCCGTAACTGATGTTTTGAGGAAAGGCTTGAGGTGTGATTGCCTCCAGCTCCCTGAGTCCCTTCACTGCTCTGACTGGGTTTACGGAGAGGGCAATGGGATAGGGGCTGAGTACCCCCTCTGTGGGTGTACATACATACATACACACATACATACACGCGTGTAGACAGACAGACACACACACACACTCTTTAGGCCATAACAGAACGGATCATTAGCTTGGAGTTGTGTTGAGTGGTACAGAGAGGACATGGATGTGTGTGACTGTGATGTCATAACCAGCTCGTAACCACAGTGACTAGCTTAGCATGTTCCCCATGCGATTCAAGTTGACTTCCAAGAGGCAATGCCTACAAGGCCAAACTAGCCTTATGTTTTGGTTGAAACTTATTTTTTGGATTTTCTCACAAAGCCACCAGTAACCTGGGGGAAGCGTGGCTCCTTTTTGTTAATTTGGTATTAATGCATTGTATATAGGCTATGCATCAGTTACTACCACTACTACTCCTCCATAACCCATCCATATCTCATACAATATTAAAGAATGCATGTAGAGAATATAAGGCCATGCAAGTATACGGCCATTTGAGGCTGTGCAAGTGGGTGTATAAATTGGATCACATTTTATAACATACAGTAAGTACCACACTGTGTCATACAACTGGCACCATATAAACCTATGCAGTGCCATCTGCAGTCGTATGTAGTGACAGATTGGCACCACTAATAAAGAGTTATTGAAATGAGTTGAGCTTGGCTTAATTGCTTGTTGCTGCCATTTTCCTTTGTGATGTCACCGAAATTGCTTTTCCAGCTTCTCTCTACCCACTAACCTCGAGCAGCTATGATGCCAGGGACGTCAATACAGTTCATGTTGCTCCTCTGGAATTAGAATACAATGTTCATATATTTGCTGACGTATATGTTTGGTCCAGGACTAGCCGCAATGTTTGTTTAGGAAACCGGCCCTAAGTGCACTCTGATTATCAGCAATGTCAGAAATGGTCAAGAATGGATGACTCATTGACTGAGTGTGTCTGTCTCATCTCACCCTCCATGCAGCTCTAAAGAGGTCGTTTGAGGTGGAGGATGTGGACACCTCGGCCAACTCCTCGCCAGGCTCCCGCCGGGCGCCCAGCAACCCCAACCACCGCCCCGTCATGTCCCCCACCAGCGTCTACTACCGTGAACTGGGCGCCAGCAATAACAACAACGGCTCCATCTCCAAGACCATCATGGGAGGGGGCGGCTCCAAGCCTCCTGAACCCATATCCCGGGGACGCACGGAGCTCTCCATCGACATTTCCTCCAAGCAGGTGGATCCAACCAGCCCTGGTTCCCTCCGATTCGGCACGAAACGACCCGAGGTCCTAGGCCACTCCAAGACCCCCGAGGTGGGCCACAAACGGGAGGTGACCTTCGCTAAAACACCCCAGGATGTGGTGATTCGCGGAGGGGCCCGGACCCCCGAGCCCCCCAGCCATGCCCGGAGGTTCGATCCCCCCAATCTGGGGGACGGCCCGGCCGCTAGGACCACACCAGGGATCAGCGTCACCAAAGCACCCGAGACAACAGGGAATGGAAAGAACAACCACGAGAACCATGGTCATCATGCACCAGTCCACCACCCGCACCACCCCAACCCCCACCACAACACCATTGTCACCACCATCCGCTGCTCCTCGCCCAACCGCACCAAGTCCCCCAACCCTGACAGTAAGTAACCTCTGACCCTAGGTTTCTTCTTCTGAACCCTCTAACTCCTTAGGTTCCTCATGTGATCCTGGATGTAGTCACTCTAACAGAGTGAGGGGCTTCAAGTAGGGGAGAACACAAACAGCCATAGAGATGCTTGGGTTTGTAGGAAGGCCCCAACTTTCCATTGTCTTTCAATTGTGTCACTGTGAAGTTGCTATGGAGATGACGAGTATATACATGTATAAACAAGGGAGCGTAAAGCAGTGTTTTGAGGCTTTGGGCCTGCTGTGTGTGCTACTAACCACCGATCATAGGATCTGGTGTGTGTGTGTGTGTGTGTGTGTGTGGTGTGGGTGTGTGTGGTGTGTGTGGGTGTGTGTGAGATCTGGGCTAGAGTTCCCTCTGGCATTGCACAGGCTGCTGATCAGAAGCTTTTGTGTGTTAAAGCAGAGAGGCCCAATGAGGCGTGGAGGCAGTAATAGGCTCACTCCACTGATCTGGGGCCTGTTTCTAGGAGTGGCCTCCAACGCTGAGGCTGAGTGCCTCCAGTCTGATACAGACAGTTTTTAAGACTATTGGCAATATGCACATACCTCCGCAGTACACGGTAGTGTAGGTATCCACATTTTGGATACACTTTTCGTTTTCAAAACTCTAGTGGCGGAGGTACAGTACATCTTCCACAACACATCATCCCCCTCCAGTTGCCCTCCTCTACCACCTCACAGAGGGACTGGAAGATGCAATCACACACACAGTGGAGAGCTCTGGGTCCCCGGAGTGGGCCTGCAAGAGGAGAGGTCGGTTTGATTAAAGCCCAGCCTGGGCCTGTCTGTCACTACGGCCTGTCTCTCCTGTCCCTCCCTCTGCTCTGTCTGGAGCCCAGCGTCTCTGTCCCCTATCAATGAATGCTCATCTGCGTTGTTCTTCAATTCCCTCTCAACTCAGTCCCCTATCGCTGACTGTACAAAAAATATTCGGCCAATTTGTTCTTCAACTCATGCACTCTTGGTAGACTGTGAGATAACAACAATATTTTGTTTAATTCTCCTACATATGCAAAAGACGAATGTATAAATGGTTCTCTTCATCCCTGTCCTAAAGCAAACCAGCGTGTTTTAGCAGTCGGCAGAATCTGACACATTTGGGTTCCACTCGCTCTCCTTTGCTTTTCACTTTCCTTGTCTATCCCTCTCTTTCCTCCGCTCCCTTTCTTACAACACACGCACAGACACTCCTCTTCTTTCCTCCTCTCTCTTTCTTACAACACACGCACAGACACTCCTCTTCTTTCCTCCTCTCTCTTTCTTACAACACACGCACAGACACTCCTCTTCTTTCCTCCTCTCTCTTTCTTACAACACACGCACAGACACTCCTCTTCTTTCCTCCTCTCTCTTTCTTACAACACGCGCACAGACACTCCTCTTCTTTCCTCCGCTCCCTTTCTTTTACAACACGCGCACAGACACTCCTCTTCTTTCCTCCGCTCCCTTTCTTTTACAACATGCGCACAGACACTCCTCTTCTTCTTTCCTCCCTCTGCAGATTGAGCGTGTCTCAGGCCCCCAGAAGGGGCGTCCGACACGAGCCAAGTTAGATTCCTGTAAACTGAGGGATAAAACCCGGAGCCAAATATGACCTAATGTGTCAGCATTTACAGTCTTTAGACAGCATTCACGCCATGTTTAGAGAGCGTTTTAGAGAATGTATAAATAACGTTTAGACAACGTTTCAGACCTGAGACTGAGGGAGCCCACAGCATGGGGCCAGCTGCAGGGAAACTGCAGCTGCTAGACGCGTTGGTTTTTGTTCATCAGGTGGACAAAGGCACACATTCTGCAACCCAGATGGTACCCTATTCCCTATATATTGGAGCTATGGCTCTAGTCAAAGCTAGTGCCATAGGGAATAGGATAATTCCCATTTTGGACACAGCCACATGCAGAAAAGCATTCTACTTTTTGCTCGTTTCGCTTCCACAATCTCCAACTCCGCAGTTATCAAATGACTCACGGCTTTCAGTATTTAATAAGCCAGTATGTTCCAGTGTCGCTATTAGTGACATTACCAAGTATTTGGCTTACTTGGCCTTTAATTAGCTATAATTAATTAGCTATAATTCTGTTTTCCCCCTGTGGACACAGACCATTTTAGCATTAGGTGTTCGAGGATTGGAACAGTATTGGTATAAATGAACATACTTTATCATTCGGTACGAGTTTGTAGGCTATATTCCAATATTAAGTGCTCAGAGAGAGCGAGTGAGTGTTTCTTTCCTGCTCTGGAGCTGGGAGTCTTGTAGTCTGGTTCCTACTCAGGCCACGGAGGTCTGGGCTCGTTATTTGCCCAGAGGGAGAGGGCCTTATTAGGGCTCTCAATGAAGGGTGACCTGCCTGGAGGGCCTGAGGCCGGGGCCCACCCTGACTGACTGAGTGACTCTGACCCCTGCTCCGTCTGTCAATGAGGGGAGATGGCGTCAGTGGAGCAGAAACGTGAACAACACAGCACTGTAGTGGACTGCTAGTGGGTTGTTTCCATCAGATTTTGTGTCAAGTAGGAGAAATTGGCTCCAACATAACACACAAGTAGGCCCTAATTAATTTCAATAGGCGACTATGAGTGATAGATGTGATGGTTTCACAAGTGACTTAAAAGTGATATTGATTCTCTTTCATATTACCTAGATACTGGTGGATGTGAAACTCTTTACATTGTCGTACAGATTGTTGACTCCGTGCCTCGTGTGAAGTTTTCCAAGTTACTCTCAGCTGTGTTTTTGTGAGTGATAAGCTGTTTTCCTGTCCATTTTTTTTCAAACGGGTAATGACATCAGAGACACACACTCTGGTTTCCCGGGCTTCCTTCCTTCCGTGTGCTGTCCGTCAGGACGATTGTTTCCCCTCGTCCTGACCGCGCCTCTCTTCCTCTCTCAGCCTGGGTCATGGGATCAGAGTCAGTGGCCCTTCCAGACAGTTCTTTTAGTTCATTTCTAGGATCAAAATGTCAGTCTCTGCCTACCGGGTGGCGCAGTGGTTAAGGGCGCTGTACTGCAGCACCAGCTGTGCCACCAGAGACTCTGGGTTTGCGCCCAGGCTCTGTCGTAACCGGCCGCGACCGGGAGGTCCGTGGGGTGACGCACAATTGGCCCAGCTTCGTCCGGGTTAGGGAGGGTTTGGCCGGTAGGGATGTCCTTGTCTCATCGTGCACCAGCGACTCCTGTGGTAGGCCAGGCTCAGTGCGCGCTAACCAAGGTTGTCAGGTGCATGGTGTTTCCTCCGACACATTGGTGCGGCTGGCTTCCGGGTTGAATGCGAGCTGTGTTAAAGAAGCAGTGGCTTGGTTGGTTGTGTATCGGAGGACGCATGACTTTCAACCTTCATCTCTCCCGAGCCCGTACGGGAGTTGTAGCGATGAGACAAGATTCTTTTTTTTTTTTTTTTGAATTTTACCCCTTTTTCTCCCCAATTTCGTGGTGTCCAATTGTTGTAGTAGCTACTATCTTGTCTCATCGCTACAACTCCCGTACGGGCTCGGGAGAGACGAAGGTTGAAAGTCATGCGTCCTCCGATACACAACCAACCAAGCCACTGCTTCTTTAACACAGCGCACATCCAACCCGGAAGCCAGCCGCACCAATGCGCCGGAGGAAACACCGTGCACCTGGCCACCTTGGCTAGCGTACATTGCGCCCAGCCCGCCACAGGAGTCGCTGGTGCGCGATGAGACAAGGACACCCCTACCGACCAAGCCCTCCCTAACCCGGGCGACGCTAGGCCAATTGTGCGTCGCCCCACGGACCTCCCGGTCGCGGCCGGTTACGACAGAGCCTGGGCGCGAACCCAGGACTCTGATGGCACAGCTGGCTCGATGAGACAAGATAGTAGCTACTAACAATTGGATACCACGAAAAAGGGGTAAAATTCACACACAAAAAGAAAATGTCAGACTCTAATCTCTGTAGGTGGCTTTAAATATCAACAAAGAAGAAATTGGAAGACTCTTTTATTGAATCACTGTTTTTTGTTTTTTTTGTACCACCTTTTTCTCCCCAATTTCGTGCACCTGGCAACCTTAGTTAGCGCGCACTGCGCCAGGCCCGCCACAGGAGTTGCTGGTGCACGATGAGACAAGGAAATCCCTACCAGCCAACCCCTCCCTAACCCGGACGACGCTAGGCCAATTGTGCGTCGCCCCACGGACCTCCCGGTCGCGAACCCAGAGTATCTGGTGGCACAGCTGGCGCTGCCCTTAACCACTGCGCCACCCGGAGGCAGAATCAGTGTTGCTCCCATTCACATGTCTACATTGAACATCACTGTAGATTGACAGGTTTATGATTTGCCTCGGTTGACTTCCCTTTGAATTTTTTTTTCTATAACATTTATTTAACTAGGCATGTCAGATAAGAACACCAGATGAGGGCCCCTCTATCCCCTTTCTACAGAGATTCCCCCCGCACACAGAGAGCCAGAAGGGTGGGGAGATCCTAGGCTGATTAACATGATTAGCAGTGGACCCCCCAGGAGGAAAGGTTAGGGCATTGGGGGGGGGGCAGCCATTCCCATCTGGCTAATGTCGCGCTAACACACACACACACACACACACACACACACACACACACACACACACACACACACTGGGCCTGTACTGTGAAATCGAGTGTAAAAATTCCCAAAGTAAGAAACTTTGTACTAATTCCCTAGAATTCTAAAGTACTGTATTCAGTTTCCCCTTCCCCATGTCATTCCATGCTGTGTCATATATGTGGAGCCTGAATGACCTACAGCGCTATGTGATTTAAACCTACTCCGGCGCCTTAGTCTTTAGTTGAAGCACTCCGATTGGTATCTCAGGTAAGGTCGTTGTGATTAAAGCATCTCTTGACAGCAGGCACTGTGGTGCATTCATTACGGAAACAGTTTACCGTTTAAGAACCAAACGGAAGCGAACAGAGCAAAACTAGAGTTTCTATTTGGACAAATTCAGGTAGGCCCCTTGTTTGCTTCCGTTTTAAAATAAATGTTGCAACAGGATACGCCCCTGGTATCCATCATAGCAAGAGATGCCTCTCTTCTCTCGCTCGCGGGGCTTTCATAAAGTCATTCACCAAGTCACTATGGTACGAGGAGAGAAAGGAGGCCCCACTCATTTTAACCTGGCAGATAGTGACCTGGAGATGATGCTTATTGGGTGTTCTTTAACACATGTCTACTCTGGAGTCACATTTGTTTTCAGTTTGTGGACAGGACTAGGAATGGGGCAACACCTTAGGGGAGAGGGGAGTGCTGCAGGGTTTGGGCTGGTGTACATTTAGCTTTTACACAGCTAACAAGCAGGGACTTGATGGCAAGGGAGGACTATGACACACTCACACACACATGCATGTACGCACACACACACCACCTCAGACAGTGGTCAGGCGTCTCCCAGTTTAATTGCACTCAGCGTGACCTGCTGTGTCATTATGAGAGCGAGTAGAAAGAGAGAGTAGAACTGTCTTTATTCTTTTGGAACTTTTGTGAGTGCGATGTTTACTGTTCATTTTTTGTTTATTTCACTTTTGTTTATTATCTACTTCACTTGCTTTGGCAACGATAACATGCGTTTCCTATGCCAATGAAGCCCTTGAATTGAGTAGAGGAGGCCGTCTGCTAGAGCATATCATCGTGGCTCATCTTAAACTGTTTACAGGTTCCAAACCTCTCAGGGTTAGCGTTAGCGGGCTAGGAAAACTACAGAGTGAGGTCATTAGACTGCAGTGTCGGCCACTCACTTTCAGCTCCCCTGAGGGCAAGCGGTGTTAGCTCATCATCATGTCTGTGGGTGCAGAGCTCAGAGTGGCCAGCAGGAGGTGCAGTATCACATGTGGAGTGTAGGGTTTGGCTTAGGGGAGATGGCTGTGGGACCTGGCTTGCAGGTACTGATTTTATCTTATACAGGACGTTGCTGAGGGCATATAGACGGTACTTAAAGGTGCATTTCGAAGTACATCTCTTGTTCTCTTATCCACTCTGTTTCTTTCATTTCTCTCCCCCCTTTCTCTTCTCTCACTCACACATTGTTCTGTATCTCACTAAAACTGAATGAATGTGTCTGGTTGTGTTATGTGGGATTTATCCCTGGTGTGATTTAAAGTGTTTTCGGAGGCTGTGGACTCTGACTGGGTCAGTGGAAAGCCGGTGTCTGTCTGTGTGTATTGAGCGCTTCCACTGAGGGAGAGCTGAGCTGAGTGAAGTGGAAACCGGACAGGGTCCCCCAGATAAGGTTTCCGGAAGCTTCTGTTTACTCTGCTCCGCCTGGTGGAAGTCAGGGGTTAAACAAGGTTCCCATGCAGCACACACACACGCACACACTCCACTAAAGCAACTCCAGTTCCCCCTTCCTCCTATTTCCAGCCTCCCTGAGCTGCTATCTCCCAGTCCCCACCCTTTTCTTCCTTAGTGAGTTCTCTGAATGCTGGTCAAGCTGGCCTGACACTAGTCACGACCGTACAAACACCCTCTGCTAATGAGGTTTTCCTCATCCCTGGCTGATAAGGGCCATGTTTGGAATGATAATGGTGTTTTGCTGTAATTAAACTCTCTCTTTCACCATAACAATACAAGGTTCCCAGATATTGACGTCATGTACAGGTCTTTGTCGAGTGCAGTGCCTCGCAACCAACAGTTGCTGTTGTGTGGCCAAAGATTCAGTGAGCGCACACGAATTGTGAGGGGGCACTGGACAGATGGCCATACGTACCACTGTTGTGCCATCTGCTAGGCCGGGCAGTGGGCAGATGGGAGGCAGGGAAGGGTATGTGTGGGGTCAGTACACCCCCTCTCCCTGCTGGACCTCTCCTAAGGAGGTACCTAAATAATAGTAATCAGTCACCATAGAAATAGAATTACTAGAACGGCGTCAATGTTCTGTGATTCTATATTGGGGGGGGGGGGGGGGGGGGTTAGAGACACAGTACTGCAGGGAGTTATTGACCCTTAGATGTTCAATAGAAGAGGAGACGGTTACTTTTTATGATCAATTGTTAATTCATCTTCAATCATATATTTTTTATAAAGACATGATTCCATGTTAATTAAATGTCTCACTGGCAGACCTCATCGATTTGGTCGTATAGGCCCCTCCCAGGTTTACGTGATTTTGACCTGTCATTCAATACATTTCCTCAGGACAAAATGCAAGTACTGTAGGGCCTTTGACACAAAATGGTGTCCAGTTGCACATGCTGGGGCCCCATGCTGATTATAGCTGTGGCAACTGCTTCCTAGCTGATGCTCACTTTACATTGAGGTGAATGAGACCACTCTTCATAATGGAGTCATCATCGCACCCATTGACGCACGGCACAGTGCCTGGAGGTGTGTTTGACAGGGGTAATATGACTAGACTTAAACCCTAATCCCCTCTGAACAGCCTTAGATCAAACAACACTGGGTTAGCACGCACACAAACACGCACACACACACTGCTTTCTTGCCTGACTGGCTTCTCACCTCCATGGAGTCCTCTATTGCCTAAACACAGCTAACACCGCTACATTGGGAGTCATTATCCGGTGGAAGTAGCTAGCTTTGTCAATTTAGCTCAAGTAGCTCGGCTCCGAGGAACTCTGCGTGAACTTTCACCTTCACGATGTGCGAAGCGTTGGAGCTTTGTACTCAGTGATGAGACATGAATGAATAAAAAGGTTTGTTAATATAAAATACAAAATATTTGTATATTGCTATTCAAATATCATGAGAAAATACATAATTATGAATTAAATATATTTTTGGTTTTGATTATTCATTATTCAGAAGACGGAACAAACAAGAGTAGCTGAAGATGTAGGGGAAAGGGCAACGGTACTGCCTCTGACAGTATGTGGTGTTGGTTAGCTAAGTAAAGTCATTGAATTGCAGACAAAGTAGAGGCTGTTTTGAGTACAGTAGTACACACGTCTACGGTTAGTCCTATTCTCCCTTTCTGGACTGTACTGACATATCTTTTAGGAACAGGATACACCATTTAAATCATCCAACTTACAGTAAAGCTGTAATTGGGGCAAACCGTTGACTACTTACGTTACGACTAGATCTTTTGGTGTTCATTTACTGTAACACTGATAAGCTCTCTGTCTCTCCCAGTTCAGCACATGGCAAAGTTTCTATTAAGGATCATTATCATCATAACTCTGGGAAGTGTTCTGGAACGACCGCGCAGGTCGTTCCAGAGAGGAAGTATGTCATCAGGGTCCCGTCTTCCTCTCTTTCTTCTCATTCCAAGCTGAGGCATCCAGCTCCCCCTAGAATTCCAGCTGGAATTAGGGGCAGGGATTCCCCCGGAAGCCCAATCCGATCGGTGGAGCTCTGTTTATTGTTCAGTCTTGTGGCTCCGGGTAAGGAACGCAGAGTTGGGAATATCGGGAAGAGGGAGCGTTACAGAAACTGTACATTAGATCCCAGTCGCTCCCAGGCACTCCCAGCTGTCACCGTGAAGAGTTTAGGTTTGGGAAGCAGTTGGGAATTTTATTTGGGATTTTTTTTAACTTCCACTTCGGAATAGTTTGTTCTGTGGTGCTTTGACTGGGACTGTGATTGGAAGACATGGCTGCATGTGGTGCAGAGATGCACATTAACCCTGAGATGGAGGTCCTCTGTGAGTATGGCTGATGGGTTTGCTTCACAAATGGCACCATATTCCCTATATAGTGCACTACTTTTGACCAGGGTCCATAGGGTTCTGGAGGGGGAGGGCTGTTGAGACAACTGGTGTGACTGAGACAACTGGTTTCTATTAAGGCCAATCAGGGCTACATGATGTTTAACTCTACTTTAGACGCTGAGGAAATGGAAAGGCAATCAGGGACATCCCAAGATGCTTTTTAATAAGTTCCTCTTCTCCCCCTAAAACCTCAGTTTAGATGAGGTAAGGCCGCATAGGGTCTGCATTGATTTCTCTCTCCCTGAAGTTTTGTTTTATCATCTGTGCTGTTTTGTGCTACTCTTGTATGTTGCATTAAGGCTCCATGTCCACAGTTGAGTTATGTATCACTAAGAATTTCCTTGATTCGAAAGTGGAGTTGAATAGTTTGCATATACACAGTATGTGTTATGTCTGAGTCTGCATGCTTCTAATGTGGGTTTGATGGAATCCTTGTGCATGCTAGCCTCTCTCTCTCTCTCGCTCTAGCTCTCTCTAGCTCTCTCTTGCTCTAGCTCTCTCTCGCTCTAGCTCTCTCTCGCTCTAGCTCTCTCTCTTTCTAGCTCTCGCTCTAGCTCTCTCTAGCTCTCTCTCTATCTCTCTCTCTCGCTCTAGCTCTCTCTCAGGCTCTCTCTCTAGCTCTCTCTCTAGTTCTAGCTCTCTCTCTAGCTCTAGCTCTCTCTCAAGCTCTCTCTCTAGCTCTAGCTCTCTCTCTGGCTCTCTCTCTCTATCTCTCTCTCTAGCTCTCTCTCTGGCTCTCTCTCTGGCTCTCTCTAGTTCTAGCTCTCTCTAGCTCTCTCTCTCTCTCTAGCTCTCTCTCTCGCTCTCTCTCGCTCTCTCTCTCTCTCTCTCTCTAGCTCTCTCTCTAGCTCTCTCTCTCTAGCTCTCTCTCTAGCTCTCTCTCTAGCTCTCTCTCTAGCTCTCTCTCTAGCTCTCTTTCTAGCTCTCTCTCTAGCTCTCTCTCTCTAGCTCTCTTTCTAGCTCTCTCTCTAACTCTCTAGCTCTCTAGCTCTCGCTCTAGCTCTCGCTCTAGCTCTCTCTCTAGCTCTGGCTCTCTAGTTCTAGCTCTCGCTCTCTCTAGCTCATTCTCTCTCCTTATCTCGCTCTCTCGCTCTAGCGCACTCTCTCGCTCTAGCTTGCTCTCTCGCTCTAGCGCGCTCTCGCACCCTAGCGCCCTCGCGCTCTCTCTCGCACTCTAGCTCGCTCTTGCGCTCTCTCTCGCTCTAGCTCGCTCTTGCGCTCTCTCTCGCTCTAGCTCGCTCTCGCGCTCCTCCTCTAGCTCTCTCTCCCCTCTAGCTTTCTCTCCCCCTCTAGCTCTCTCTCCCTCTCTCTAGTGCTCTCTAGCACGCTCTCTCTATCTACTGTATGAACAGTTGAAGTCTGAAGTTTACATACACTTATGTTGGAGTCATTAAAACTCGTTTTTCAACCACTCCACAAATATCTTCTCTACTATTATTCTGACATTTCACATTCTTAAAATAAAGTGGTGATCCTAACTGACCTAAGACATGGAATATTTACTAGGATTAAATGTCAGGAATTGTGAAAAACTGAGTTTAAATGTATTTGGCTAAGGTGTATGTAATCTTGAACTGTATGTATGTATATATCTGGGAGTTATTTGGCTCTGTTATGTAACACAGTTGGGAAGTGTCACTGTAAAACTGAGAGGAAACAATCCATTAGATAAACACCTTGGCTAAAACAAACCTCTGACCACACATTCCGACAGTTAATCTACTTTGCGGCCGCTGTTCAAACAACAGGCGCATGGGTCTTTCAAAAGAGAGAGAGAGTGTGTGTGTGTGTGTGCGTGTGTGTGCCTCGAGTGCAGAAAAGTGCAGATGAAAGCAAACTAGGCCAGGTTTATTGTAACCTTGAAGAGCAACATACAAGCGGAGGTCTGCGATGAGTCAGGAGCAGAGTTGGAGGGATCGTGTAGCATTGCTGGAGTGCAGCACAGTCCCCGAGGGAGTAGTACAGTGTGTGTATGTGGAGGATTAGAAATGGACTGCTAATCATGTCTTCAGGGTGGAGAAAGAAGAGCAAGTAGGCTAGGGGGTTTTCCTGACCATGTGACTAAGATCAGAGTTTATCCTGGGTTGGTCACACAGTCAGAAGTCGATCCCTAACTCTAAAACGGGCCTTTTTCTGTCTATACCATGTCTCCCATGTGGTGCCATGAGATTATGGGTTCATCTCAATAGTGTAAAGGAGCTACCTCTCTCCGTCTGCTTTCCTTCACCTGCACTGATCTAATCCTGGTGGGAATTTGCTATCACTTATCCGGTTCCGTCAGATGAGTGTGGACGACGAGAAGGAGACGAGGAGAGGAAGCCCCTTTGGACTAGAGAGATGCTCCCAGAGCCTCAGATGTTTTCATCTGGTTGCATACATCCTCACAAGCTGTCTCCATCTGCACCACAGGGGAGCAGAGCAGCCTCGGCTACAGCTCAACAGGAAGTCGCTTGTTTCTCTCCTTCCCAGATAAGCTTGGCCAGATGTTCTCTCCCTCCTCCTCCGCTGTCCTTCTTCATCCCTTCTTCATCCCTTCTTCCATCTCTCTGGGTGGGAGGCTGTATGTCTGTGTGAGTCACTCTCTCTGCTGAGTCATTGAGGTGACTTGGTTAATCAGCTCCATGTGTTCTAATCACTGTGTGGGCCTCCTCCAATCAGATCTGACCTCTAGTCCAATCAGAGAGCTCCCCTCTGGGGTTGTGCCTGCATGGGTCTCCAGTTGCCTGTTCGGCCCACACAGTTTGATGTGATTATACGAAGCTGGCCTCAAAATGGCCTCCAGAAGTGGGGTAAATGACAAAACAAACAATGACAAACAAAACTCTGGCGAGACGTTCAGCCAACAGAGCAACAGCCGCCTAAGAACTGGGTCATTTAATAAGGTTCTGGCACAATAATTCAAATGTTTGTTTGCAACTGCAAAACAAGGACGTGGCTCCAGGGTCTCATCTCGTTATCGTGGCATGCAATCAAGATAAGGAAGGAAGTCTGAATGTGATCTCTCACCCACAGACTTCTCTTTGCCAAAAACGTCTTCTGTGGTCTATTAGCTAAAGGGCTGAAGGGCTGGACTCGGATCAGTTGCTATGGTCATGAGCGTACAGTAGTAATCGGAGGATGCCTGTTCTAGGACTTCTATTTCTATGGGCCGGCGACTTAGTAATTTTGCGACCATTTGGAGCACTGAAATAGCCTCAGTCAATGAGCAAAGCTTTAGTTTCAATTTAGAATTCGCTCATCGTGACGAGGGTGATCCTTCCGAACTAGCTGCTATTCCACAGGACCAGCTACATGTATGGCGGTCATTGATTCAGTCCCAGTTGATCTCTGGGTTCTCCCAAGACGAGGGAGAGCAACAAACAAACAGCATTTGTGCTGCAGTGTTTTATGCTGCAGATGAACAAATCATGGACAATGCAGGGCATACTGCATAACCTGCCCTACATTGAATCAGAAACCACATGCAGCTTGCCTGGCTTCAATATGAAGGTTTTTTTTGGGGGGGGGGGGGGGAATAAACAGACACGCTACCGATGTATTCCAAATAGAGCCTCAACCCAACGAGCCTGCGGGTGATGATCTGTATTAGTTCAGGAGAAGACGACCTGCTCGCTCATATCTATCTCTCACTGAGACCGGATGCCTATAGGGCCAGGTGCACAAACCATTTTGGTCCAATACATACACAAACCACCGAAACCATGACAGGAAGGAAGCGTTTGTGCTGAGTATGAGAAAACGTCTCTTGGGCCCTCTCATCAGCTTGCAAATGTGGGGGGAAAAGCTTGTTTAGTGCAGTACGGAGATGTTTCTCTTTCCATCTTTCCACCCGCTTGTGATAAAACACATTTCTCTCTTAATTCCAGTAATCGGATAAGAAGGAAGTGTTTCGGCATTGAAAGGATTGTGATTTTCATAAGTGTAAATACAGATTTATGATAGACACAATTCCACACACGTTGCATGGATAGGCCCACGTAGCAAGTGATTGCAGCTAGGAAACCCAAGGAAAAAACCACGCTAACGTATTTCACTGTATGTAGACATGATGAAGACCAAGCTCCGCAGTTATTGCATGCAACAAGTGAACGTATGAGACCAAATGCATGAGACTTATGCAGTTCATAATGTTTTGAATTGCAGTCGACAGAGCTGTTTCCCATAGAATGTTTCATGCGGAGTCTGATGACTGTGGGATGGTATTCATTTGTTATCTGGGACATATTCCTTTAGTCATGGGGCTGTATGAGGCAGGCATTAATGTGATGGATGGGGACTCATTTTAACCCAGGAGGAGAAAGAGCCAGTGGCCTCCTCACAGTACACACACAGTGTGCATACACACACACACACACACACACACACACACATACAGGGAGAGACACTGCGCTGAGCATTTGGAGGGAAGGGACAGATGGACATCAACACACATACTCTCTTTCACTGAATACACATTTGTTACACATTTTTTTTTCTCCTTTTTAAGCACGTGCAAACTGTCACATGTTCTTTAATCTTTCTGTTTCCACCTCTTACACACACTCACTTTTCCTTTTCCTGTCAAACACATACACCCTTTTCTCTACATTCCTTAAACATATGCACTCTTATAACACACTCCTTTCCTCCCATTTCCAACTGCCCCCCTCTCCCCCTGCACGCGAACACACACACACACACACACACACAATGTGTCCAGCACATTCACAATGCTCCCCATTCAACTCTCCCTGAATGAGGGGTGTGGCATGCCTGCTGCTGGCCGCCTGGCTGGCCTGCTTGGGTGTAGAGTGGTGGGTCATGTGTCCAGGCTGTGGGGGCGGGGCCTGGGAGCAGCAGCAGAGCCTGCCCAGCTGGAGCAGAGATCAGGGTGGCTGAGAGGGAAGAGAGAGAGGCTAGGGTGAGTGTCTCTGGTTTTCTGTTCATTCATAACATGCTACGGCTTCTTGTTTCTCTGATTTGTGTGTGTGATTTCCTATTGTAGAGAGGCTGGAGGAGTGATAGAAAGGAAAGAGAGGGCTGGCGGGGTTGTTCAGTCTGTGTGTGTGTGTGTCCTGTCTGGATGGGGTTTTGGAGCTGGAACGTGTAGTGTGTGTGACAGCTGTATTTGTCAGGGATTGGAACGGTGTCATAATAATATTCAGACCAGACCTTTTTTTTTCTATCGGTCTTTCTCTTGTTCCATTGTGCTCTCTGGGAGAGTTTGGGGGGTTTACTGCTCCCTCTCTTTTAGGTTACCCCCCTCTCTCTATCTGTTTCCTATCCCCCTCTCTCTACCCCCTCTTTCCTTTGTGCTCGGCCCCATTCAGCTTGAATAATCAATCTGCTTAAATGGGTGGGGAGTATTTATTGACCAATCATGTTAGTCCTAATTGCTCCCTGTGTCGAATGTTCTGGCTTGACTTTGATCAATTGCAGTGGATTAGTAAGTATGATTTAATTTTGGCAAACCCCATGCATCTGCTCTCTGGTGGGTTGCTGTTGCAAGTTCAAGGCGAAGCGTCAGGCCACATTTTCTGCATGAGACTTTCTTCAATGGAAGAGCGGCCCATTCCTTTACAACCCACCCCCAGCCCCTCCGCTTCACCTGCCTCTCAAGAAAGAACCACGTTTGTGCCCCGTCTTATGTGACTGACCATGTTCCGTTCCCTGTTTCTGCTGTTGAATATATCAGCCATATGGCTTCTAGTTGCAGTAGTTCTTGGCCACACGACCTCCATTTTACCCAGCGTTCGACAGGTTGTAATTGTACACAATCCACCAATAGACAGCGACCGTTGAAGACAGTAGAACAAGACGCAGCAGTGTAGCTTTCTGCTCCAGTCGTCACACCATAGTACACGTCAGATGTTCTAGATGTCCTTGTCTCGGAGTGTCCGCCACACTGTATCCCTATACGACCAAGGAGGGATACTGTTAGCTTAAACTGCAGTCAACATTTTGTGTGTGTGTGTGTGTGTGTGTGTGTGTGTGTGTGTGCACCAGTCTCAGCACCAGTGTAACAGATGTGACCGTACTTCTATCTCTCTTGCGTTTTGTGTTTTTAAAGAAAGGACTGTCCAGCCGGAGGCCCCAGTCGATTGGTGTTTATTCTGACGTTGGACACAAGGAAGCACATTAGACGTGCAGGACAACAGTATGTTGATGGCTGTAGATTCGTGATTCCGCACTTGGCATGGAAATAACTGTGAATTAGCAGGGGCCATTCTCGAGCAAGCTAACTCACAGGGAGGAACAGCAGACGTGTCACTTCCTGTTAGATGTGATGGTTGTTGTTGGTGTGCCGGCGAGGGGCCCGTGGCAGCATGTGCACAGCCGGCTATGGGCCCGTCGGCCGTATGACAGCTACACAGAGTCACGACGACATGACAGGACGTCCGTCATGATTGACAGTACTGGGTGACGGAGTACGCACGGTCCTCCTTGGCGTGGTGTTCGTCAGCGACACATACTTGCAATCTATTGACTCCGTTTACAGTATCAATCCGAATGATTGTTAGAGGAATAGCTTCTGGGTTTACGTGTAACCGTTGCCTGGCGTTTAAACTAACATCGGTCGGGATTAGCCAGCCGTTGCAGCCGTCATTCATTTCTCAGTGCTGTCTCTAGATCGGATTCGGAGAGTATTTGGTCTAGCTCTGGTGTAACAGGACTTCTTTCTTTGATTCCCGTACGTCCTCTTTGCTGACCTCCTCTGTTTGTGCTGCCTGAAGGGTACCAGCCTGTTTGAACCCTGTTGTGTGATCCCTCTCACGTAGTGGAGCACGTTCAGGTCGTTAACAGGGAAATGAGATCAATGTTTCTGGCCCTGTAGAACACACTACTTAGGAGATGTGAGCAAAACAACTTGATTAATGCCCAGACATCTGTAAACCCTTTTCTCTTAAGTCTATTGAAGCCCCCTATTAATGCGCAAAGGAACATTTATTTGACTTCTTTGTTCTTGTGGTTGTTCTTGGCCAATGGGAGTGCTCATAATTGCATATCTTCCAATAACACAATGTGTGGAAATATATAAAGGGGGTAACTGTCTAATACAACTAATTGGAAACATTTTTATGTGTAGCTAATTGCAGCACACGCAGGCACGAAATGAAACAAATATCTCGGAACAATATTCCCCACCGTATCTTCTCAGGGCACCGTATTGTCTGAGGCCTCCACTCTGAACGTAATTACATTTTCCTCTCATAAGGAAGAGTAACCGTTTTCAACGAAGATCCAATATATATTTTTTCAACCACCCAACTTCCCACTTCATACTTGGTGGTCGTGTGACTGTCATACACCAGTTTCCCCAGTTCCCTATAATGCTGCTCTGAATGACTTCCTTTCAGTCTCTCTTCCCTTTTTCTCAGAGGCCTGGAGGGTTTTATATTGTTGTGGTAGGTATATGACTTAAAGCAGCTGGTTCGCACACAGTGTCCGTCATGGCACTCAACAACACAATAATGGCCGCACCTATGCTGGGCCTTCCTCTCCTCTCTCATATACTCCATCTTGCTCTCTCTCGCTCTCTGTCTTTCACCTTGTCTTTGTAGCGTGGGCCTCTCTCCTCCCTTATATCATCCTCAACTGTGTTTCCTTCTCTCCGTATTTCTCACTCTGTCGCTGTATTTACAGCCTGCCTCATGTTCTCTCTCTCTCTCTCTCTCTCTCTCTGCCGCTGTCTCTGTGGTGGGTAAAGGGGGCAGGTCATTATCTTTGTGTTCCAGAAGTTCCCGTGTGGAAAGCTGTCTTTTAACACCATCTGCTTTGGGCCGCGCGGGGCCAAAGGTCACATTCTCAGGGGGCTTGACGAGCGACGGCAGTAGTGAAAGATGAAGTGAGCCAGTAGCATTCATCACCCACCGCCATCTGAAGCGTGTGTGAGGAGGCAGGGGGAGTGTGTGTGTGTGTGTGTGTGTGTGCTGTCCACCGTTCTATTCTTCAAGCCCACTGTATCGCATGCTATGGTGTTATTGCAGTAAAGTGGCACGTTGACCTCCTTAATCAGCTGGTTCCCTTTGGTTCAAAGGACGGATGAGAGATTGAGTGAGTGGGATATCCTCTTGGATGTACACTACAGGGCAGTTACGTATGTCCCCCTACTGTACCTAGCCTCACCTCAACGGACTGTTCCAGCCTTCCATTGACCCCCAAGTTGTTGACCAACCGAAAAAATGACCTCATCACACAGTTCACCCTTCCTGTATTATACTTACTGCTAAAATGTTTTTTCTATTCTCCTGGGCCATTTACTTTCTTCTCATGTTGTGTTAGTTGTTATTGTTGCGTTGTCGACGGAACCTGCACGTCAGCCTTACGTTGGACGGCGTGTGTACCCTGTTTATCCTGTACATACCACCAGTACTAGACTTGGTCCTCTTGGGAAACAGGATGTCCAGCATTGCTCTCCACTCTTTTGTTTCTGCTTGAGGACTTTTACAGTACCCAGCATGGGTTTAACCAAACAGGACAGGTGACCAGATAATCTCCGACCTTTACAATTGGAATGTTTCTTGATACCCGAGTTCAATCAAGTACAGGTCTCACTGACACAACAGCCGAGGATGGAGTGTCATTTAAATAGTTTGGGGTATGGCCTCGTCTCCGAGCCACATGCCGATGACAGGTAGCCCTTTGCTGTGCAGCGGGAACCCAGAAAGGAGTTGCAATGATGGGCCTGGAGGTTATTATAGCTGGTGGTGGGGAGGTGGATGGTTGTCAAACTGATGCTGAAAAACAGGAACTGAGAGAACATTGGTATGTTGGCCTAAATGCATCCCAAGATTTACACCCCTTGGTTGAGAGAGAGGAAAGTGATAATTGCCCAAGAGTGAGCCCAGCTCGTAGGTTAAATTGCCCAAGAGTGAGCCCAGCTCGTAGGTTAAATTGCCCAAGAGTGAGCCCACCTCGTAGGTTAAATTGCCCAAGAGGGAGCCCAGCTCGTAGGTTAAATTGCCCAAGAGTGAGCCCAGCTCGTAGGTTAAATTGCCCAAGAGTGAGCCCAGCTCGTAGGTTAAATTGCCCAAGAGTGAGCCCAGCTCGTAGGTTAAATTGCCCAAGAGTGAGCCCAGCTCGTAGGTTAAATTTCCCAAGAGTGAGCCCAGCTCGTAGGTTAAATTGCCCAAGAGTGAGCCCAGCTCGTAGGTTAAATTGCCCAGGAGTGAGCCCAGCTCGTAGGTTAAATTGCCCAGGAGTGAACCTGTAGGTTAAATTTGCAAACATGTGGAATGAGCATTATTGTGCCACACTTATAGGTTATAATACTTTACAATACTGTACTCTATGTATTCTAGAATGCCTCTTGCATGCGTGTCTTGTACAGTAAGCTATACAGAGGAGGAGTTGCTCTTATTGCAGTAGTCTCTATTGCTCTATGTCCAATTGCAGGATCCGGTGCCATCCTGCCGTGCCTGTCCGTCAGCCCTCTCCCACACTGCCCCGTGTAATCCTACCATCCACATATCTGCTCAAGAGCAGAAGGCATCACACTTAACGATCGCTTCATCTCCTGTAAAAGAGGGGGAAGAGGGAGTGAGCGAGAGAGATGGGGGGGGGGGGGGGTGACCATTTGGTTGGTGCTGGGCTGAGACCCTAGCCTGATCAAAGATCTGTTTGTGCTGTCTTGCCAACTCCAAGTCCTGGTGTGACAATTGACACAAATGGAGTTGGCAAGACGGAACAAACAGATCTGGGACCAGGCTACTGGGACACAAGGTCACCCCCTAGGGACTGGGACTTTAAAAGAGCAGACCGTGTTGTTAAGTGGATCAATAACGGTGTGTGACCAAGAAGCAGAGGATGCCTAGGCTTCCTCCCAAAGCCCGAACGGAGAGGCATGGCATCCATGTGCTAAAGGGTTGAAGAGAAGACTGTCTCTTATCTCAGCCATGCAAATAGAATCTGTCACAATGTGTGTTGCACCAATTATGAGGAAGCAGCTTAACTGGTGTGATCTCCTCAGAAGTCCAGAGACCTTCAAAGTGGATTGGATGACTGGTGCTGGTTCTTGTTCTTTATGATCCGTTGTCTTGTGAAGAGACGAGGACCAGACCAGTCCCGGATGGACCAGCTCAATCATTGGCCGCACAATTCAAACCGCGTGGCCCAACATCAGGCCAAGTTACTCGTTGTGCATGAGATGAATCATTGTCATGGTCTCGCTCACCCATTCCCTTCTCTGTGGTGTCCGGAGTTCTGGTATCATCAAAGGTTGGATTTGCCTCAAAGAACGGAGAAGAAGAAAAACCCAACAGAAAGGCAACTAAAGAGGTTGTGGTTTAAATTGGAAAGGTTCTGACAGTTAACACATTTTGAATGTTCCGCCAAATTGCATTATTTAATATATCGAAACCAAAACAAACCGAAAGCACATCTCTCCGCAAACAACCAACCTATTGTCTCATAACTCTACAAACATGTTTGAATGAAATTCATAATATGAATTACACTCCTTGAATATTGTATTTGGGTCAGGATGTGCCTGATATAATGAATGTCAGAATGAAAGCAGAACAATGTTTGGTTATGGCTGCATGTAAATCAGTAAGGGATCCTCCGGTGCAGACTGGGCGGATTGTATCCGAATGGGATGTGGGAGAGATTCCTGGAGAGAGAGAGGGGGAACATTCCTTTGGGAACACCGTGTAGGCTGGCCAGGAGCACCGGGTGGGCACAGGGTGCATGTTGGGTAAGGGGATTGCTTTTCAACGAGGAGAATTGGAATTTCAGTTTACTGACTGAATCGGAATTGACTCCAACCCTTGAGGGGAGTGGGGAATGTGGTGGCTGTGCTTTTTAAGATGGTTTGTGGTTTGATACGCTATATAGTAGTACTAGTGCAACACTGCTGTCAGCTGGCATGATTAACACTATCCCCCAAATTCCCTGTCAAAGGTCTTGAAATGGTCCGTGTAGCTGTCATTTGAAATGAATCAAAGTGCTTTTCTCTTCTTTCTACTTTTTAAACATGTTGACTTTTATAGTCTTCAGGTGGCGTATGAGTTGATACATTTCTCATTGATGTCTCGTTCGCTGTCTCGCCTAGGCCTCTTCCGTTGTGTCTCCACTGACAAACAGGAAACCGTCAATCTACCGCCGAACCTGAAACCTCACGTGTGGGGTGGAACGATGTAGCTCGTAGCTCAATCTTTACTAGAGATCACTGATTTACGTATCTCTGTATGAGCCCATGTTCACATTCATTCTGCATGGCAGTAGAGAGGTTAGATGTGGCACGCAGACCCGGGTGCTATCCCATACCCTAACCATAACCACCACCAATGCAGTCCCCTATGAGACCGTGTAGCGTAACTAGCCTTCAACATTCAGATCTCAACCGCTTCGTTACACAAGATAATTGAACTTCTAAACATCTTATTTCCACCCTTGTTCGTTCATGTCTTTTTAAATTGAATCCTCCTCATTTGACCAAGGTGCTGGGAGTCCACATGGTCCCCATTGATCTAGGATGAGTGTCCACATGGTCCCCATTGATCTAGGATGAGTGTCCACATGGTCCCCGTTGATCTAGGATGAGTGTCCACATGGTCCCCGTTGATCTAGGATGAGTGTCTACATGGTCCCCGTTGATCTAGGATGAGTGTCCACATGGTCCCCGTTGATCTAGGATGAGTGTCCACATGGTCCCCGTTGATCTAGGATGAGTGTCCACATGGTCAGCATTGATCTAGGATGAGTGTCCACATGGTCCCCATTGATCTAGGATGAGTGTCCACATGGTCAGCATTGATCTAGGATGAGTGTCCACATGGTCCCCATTGATCTAGGATGAGTGTAACGAACCAGTGTTTAGATGAATCAGAGGTGGTTCCCAATGGAGCAAATCTAGATGTGGAGTCTGGAAACAGCAGCTGTTAGGGTCTCATCCATCCATTTTATTCATTCATCCATGCAAGGAAAGCAGCTCCACATGCTTTCCCTTAATACTTAAATCGCTTGTCACACTCAAGTCAGAAATGTCAGTTAGCCTTTTTTTCAACCCCAGTCGTAACAGTTGTCTGTTTTCAGAGTTCTGGTAAACACTGTGTTTGGTAGTCAGTTTGAAGTGTTAATAAGTGGAAGAAATACTTTGACGTTGTGTTTGAGGGGTTCATTCTGGGGTCAGCTAGGTGTTTTTACAGGTCAAACATCTCATTGCGTTTGAATAAGCAACAGCTGCTTTGTTGGGCTTAGGGGCCCTTCGTCTTCAGTTTGGATGCAACGTGTACTGAAGGGGCTTTCACAGCAAATTAGGGTCATTAGCGTGAGTTAAGTTTAGAATGTGTAGTAGTCATAGTTTCACTGGTCTGTTTTAATCAGGTGATTCAGCCAGAGACCCAGCAGGCTTCAAAGGCTGCCAGTGCTCTGTAGAACAATGTTTACGCCTGGCCGCTATTCTGACTCATAAAAGGAAGGCAAGGCTTTCTATAAAAGCCTGGATCCTCAAACCCCAATGTTGTTTTTCTTGTAGCTCATAAATGAGGAGGAAGGGTCCTTGGAAGGTGAAATGTTTCTGACTAGGCCTATGGCCAGACTAGGCTAGAGACGAGAAGTGGACATTAATTCCATTCCTTTACTTTAGATGTGTGTGTATTGTTGGGAAATTGTTAGATATTGCTTGTTAGATAATACCGCACTGTTGTAGCTCGAAACACAAGCATTTCGCGACACCCACAATAACAGGTGTATTTGACCCAATAAAATGAGATTTGATCAGTGGTCACTGTCACTGAGAGTGAAACTGATCGTTCTCGTCTGTTGTGCCAGTCAAACGGGAACAAAGAATTCAGACAGCAGATTCTCAGGCCTGAGTAATGTAACTGCCATCAACACACATTTTTCTCCTTTCTCTCTCTGTGTGTGTGTGTGTGTGTGTGTGTGTGTGTGTGTGTGTGTGTGTGTGTGTGTGGGTACACAGAAGTTACCCACCAGGTGGCACAGGGGGAGCTGGCATTGTGGTACCCAGGGGTGGGATGGCTCATAGACCCTTAATATGCCACCAGTGCCGGTTTGTATCCTGTCTCTCTCTTAGAGAGGCTGCTTCCTGCACTTCCTTACTCTTTTTTTGAAAATGTATTTTAGTTAACTCTTATTTTACCAGATAAGTTGACTGTACACATCTAATTTATGGCAATGACCTGGGGAATAGTTACAGGAGAGAGGAGGGGGATGAATGAGCCAATTGGAAGCTAGGGATGATTAGGTGGCCATGATGGTATGAGGGCCAGATTGTGAATTTAGCCAGGACACCGGGGTTAACACCCCTACTCTTACGATAAGTACCATGGGCTCTTTAGTGACCACAGAGAGTCTTTATTTAAGACAGCACCCTACACAGGGCAATGTCCCCAATCACTTCCCTGGGGTATTGGGATATACGTTTTTTGGGGGACCAGAGGAAAGAGGGCCTCCTACTGGCCCTCCAACACCACTTCCAGCAGCATATGGTCTCCCATCCAGGTCCCGACCAGAACCAACCCTGTTTAGCTTCAGAGGCAAACCAGCAATGGCAGGCAGGGGGGCACCACAACATCAACAAAGGCCCTGTACATGCCACTGTGTCATGCTTTCCCTCCCCCTTTAACATCAAATGAGCACTCTGTGTGTACTTCTACATCTTATTCCCACTACAGGGGATTGTCTTTCAACAGGGATAGCAGCACCGCACATCTGCTCTTACATACAGTAGGGGCGGTTTCAACCGACCAACGGCTTCACAATTCCCCATTTGATCGAATGTTTCATGTGAGCTTAATGAAGGCACATAAAGAAGTTGAAGAGTGCTGAGTGTTGAGGGAACATAAAAAACAAAACCCAGTACTCTGACGGTGATGTGTGTTGATTGATGACGGTGAAGAGGCCCGGCTTTTTCGTCTATGAAGTTCATGTTCCCAGGACGTTTCAGCCAAGCCGCTCTGCGGTGTCTTAGCCTCCATCAATCATCACAGGGTCTGGGAAACTGAAGGTCGAGACTGCAGCTCCACACAGATGCCGGCTGGTGAAGGTGTGGTCCATCCCCACCGGCACCACCTACTCATTCTCTTCTATTGTGTCGTCTCGCTCTGACTATTAGTGGAGAAGAAACGGGTTCAGAGATTCCCAGGTGTTCCGATTATTCTACTGGGAGTCCTACATTCTGGGGTGTGGGTTTTTGAAGGGTGTGTGGGTGGGAAGTGTGTGTAGGTGATGTATGCGTGTGTGGTAGTTACTGGGCGAGGGTCCCGTTTGGCACTGAAATTCTAGCTCCGATAGACCAGTTGGGAACACTGTTTATTAAAAGTTTATTAGCAGCACTTTTCCCAGGGCTTCCATGTGGAAAGTCTAGTACTTCCCAGTCCAAATAAACGAAAGCTCCTGCTGTAATGGTTCCACAACATGCTTACGTATTGTGCAGAAAGACACTGGAGAAGTTTCTATATGTGACATTGAATTTAGTGTCAGATCGGAGGCGGCGTGTTTTATGGGCACGCTCACAATTGTCGTTATCAGACATGGACAGGAAATGAGGCGCAGTGTGACAATGACTTCCGGTGTGCAAGACTTGAATCATCAGGCCCGGCGAGCTAAAGCGAGAGGATGTGGAGGCTAGTGTGATGAACAGGAAACCCAGAGACTGCGGTGAAGATTCCGCTGTAAAGACGGGCGTGGCTGTTGATGCTCAACCCATATTCATCAGGTCAACGGGGACACCGCGGACAAGGAGCAGGGCAAGGTGGTTACAATGACCTGTCACAGGCCGCTAGAGCTGACGTTGTCAAACTCGAAAGGGAGTCCCACTTTCTCTCCTCCTGTGAGTGCATGGAACTAGAAACTAGAATGTGAAGCACTGGAAACGACAGCCACAGTTCCCCCTTATCTGGAGCACGTTGATAGTGGTCCGTGTTTACAGGATATGGACATTTTGTCTTGAGGTTTGTCTGTGGATCTTCTGATCGCATGTTTGAATTCATTCACAGCTATTTTGCTGGCTGTGATTATGCCTCTGTCTGTGGTTTTGGAGTGTCTGTAAACCTCGAGCAGTAGATGATACCACAGCACGCTGTCAAAAGGGAAAAACACCCAACTGTCTCCTCCCACCACGCCGGGGCTAACGTGTGTGTGTGTGTGTGCGTGCGTGCGTGCAACAGTTGAAAGTAGCTTGTTTTCTGTTCAGTAGGCTCGTCCAGACACTGCTTTGGCAGTTAGCCTTGCTACGATAGGCAGTCATACCTTCTCTTCAACGACTTTGGACTATTTTAGGTCTACTTCACTGTAGACTGTACTTTTCATCTACCTGCCTCCCAGTCACTCACTCAGGTGAGTGGTAACTGCTACTATTCTTCAATATGAGTCTGTGTACTTATTTTTTTAAATTTATTTGTAGTTTAAAACATTGTGAGTGCTACATCCACTTTACAGCTGCAGCTTGCCGCCATTGTTCACCACAACACACGCATGTACGTCTTCAGATGTATGTGACGTAGGGGAGCGGATGTTTTTTTTGTCCACTGTTCTATGTGTCATTTGTTGGGCTATAGTCTATAGGTTGTTGGACATATCACTCAGTTTAATTCCTCAGGGATCCGTGTTTGACGGTTGGGTGTGGACGGAGACGGCGGGGGGGGGGGAGGTTCTGAGTCATTTCATGCAGTGTTGGTGTATGCAGTGTTGGTGTATGCAGTGTTGGTGTATGCAGTGTTGGTGTATGCAGTGTTGGTGTATGAGTGTCTTTTCCTGTGGCTACAGTTGGACTCTTGTTAAGAGTCTGAGTTATTGTGTGAGGTGGAGGTGTCAACCGTCATACCCATAGCATGTTATTCACCAAACATGCCACTACCGTTGTGTAGAATCAGTTTGATAAGTTGCATTTGTCCGGTGTAGTTTGGGTTCAGTACAGTTTGATATAACCAGCTGGAATTCAGTGAACTGTCGTGAAATCTACTCATTGATCAGCAGCTACAGTGATGAGTGAGATGGATCCTATATAAAATGTTCCATGCTGAACACTGATATATCTCTCTCTCTCTCTCTCTCTCTCTCTCTCTCTCTCTCTCTCTCTCTCTCTCTCTCTCTCTCTCTCTCTCTCTCTCTCTCTCTCTCTCTCTCTCTCTCTCTCTCTCTCTCTCTCTCTCTCTCTCTCTCTCTCTCTCTCTCTCTCTCTCTCTCTCTCTCTCTCTCTCTCTCTCTCTCTCTCTCTCTCTCTCTCTCTCTCTCTCTCTCTCTCTCTCTCTCTCTCTCTCTCTCTCTCTCTCTCTCTCTCTCTCTCTCTCTCTCTCTCTCTCTCTCTCTCTCCTCTCTCTCTCTCTCTCTCTCTCTCTCTCTCTCTCTCTCTCTCTCTCTCTCTCTCTCTCTCTCTCTCTCTCTCTCTCTCTCTCTCTCTCTCTCTCTCTCTCTCTCTCTCTCTCTCTCTCTCTCTTTCTTTCATCATCAGGGTCAGAGGTCAAGCCGAGCCACAGCAACATGTCCACCCCGCAACCCCCTGCCAAGGGAGCGTCACATGCCGCTGGTGACTTCAGCTACGTGGGCATCGATGCCATCCTGGAGCAGATGAGGAGGAAGGCCATGAAACAGGGCTTTGAGCTCAACATCATGATCGTCGGTGAGTGGTGTTGAACAGTGAACACACACAAGCAAAACACACATGTGTAACACACCCTTTTGAGATCATGGATGTGAGTGAATGGTTTTAAACACACGTGAACACACATACACACACGTCCTCACCATCACATCTGTTACATCCACCCATCCCCAGAGAGAGAGACTTTATTTTCTAAACTCTGCATTTAAATGTTTTCAAAGTCAAACTGTCATTGGGAAATGAGCCTGGAGTGAGTGCTTGATCTTCCAGGACTAACTAGCGTGGAACCCCATTGGGGAACCCTTACCCCGAGTGTTCCTGAGATTGGTACACACTACACATTGTGGCATGCATCCTTCAGTATAAAAGAAAGCTGTCAGGCAGAGAGATGGTGGAGTAATGATGCCCATTAATGGTGAAGAGCTCTAGCACACACCACTCTGCCCTCAGCTCACCACAGCTCGCGTGTGTCTCAGTCACCAGATCTCAACCGAATTGAACAGTGGCGCTTACCATCAACAAAACACCAAATTATGGAATTTCTTGAGGAAGAATGGTGTCGCATCCCTCCAACAGATTTCCAGACACTTGTAGAATCTATGCCAAGGTGCATTGAAGCTGATGTGGCTCATGGTGGCCCACTGCCCTATTAAGACACTTTATGTTGGTGTTTCCTTTATTTTGGCAGTTACCTGTACTTTACCACGGTGAGAAGTGACTGAAGCTACGAAGAGCATGTTGAAGGACCTCGAGTCTCTCTTCCCAGCTTAGATGTCTCTGTGTTTGCGTGGCTGTCGGAGGGGATGGTGGTAGAGTAGAGCGCGGAGACACACACACACACACACACACACAGTATGTTGTATAGGAGCCCTGTGGGAGTGTGTTTTGTATACATACTAGCTGTCATAGTGGTTCATTGGAATGTTTTTGTTTAAAATAAAGGTGGCATCTCAAGGTACCAAGTCAACGAAGACCCATCTGGGCAAGGTCAAAAAGTATTACTTTCTCTCATGGCCATCATGTAGGAAGATCAATTCAATCAATAAAACATTTTACGCCAGACTTCCATGTTCCCTGACTAGGCTATATCTTTCTCTTGTCGGCACGTCGTCATTGATATGCATCACAATCCTCATAGTTGTTTTCGGGCAAATTGCAGCATTCAGTCAGCGCTACATTAGAGACATCAGAAACGTGTGCCCACTTGAAGTGGAGTGGTAATGTCGGAGAAAGGCAGACCTCTAGTGAATGGGATAGTTTATGAGCAAAGGGTATGTTGTGCAATAGTGTGCATACAGTGGGGAGAACAAGTATTTGATATACTGCCGATTTTGCAGGTTTTCCTACTTACAAAGCATGTAGAGGTCTGTAGTTTTTATCATAGGTACACTTCAACTGTGAGAGATGGAATCTAAAACAAATATCCAGAAAATCTCATTGTATGATTTTAAAGTAATTACTTTGCATTTTATTGCATGACATAAGTATTTGATCACCTACCAACCAGTAAGAATTCCCGCTCTCACAGACCTATTAGTTTTTCTTTAAGAAGCCCTCCTGTTCTCCACTCATTACCTGTATTAACTGCCCCTGTTTGAACCCATTACCTATATAAAAGACACCTGTCCACACTCTCAATCAAACAGACTCCAACCTCTCCACAATGGCCAAAACCAGAAAGCTGTGTAAGGACGGGACCTGGTCAATGACCTGAAGAGAGCTGATTCCACAGTCCCAAAGAAAACCATTAGTAACACACTACGCCGTCATCGATTAAAATCCTGCAGCGCACGCAAGGTCCAACTGCTCAAGCCAGCGCATGTCCAGGCCCGTCTGAACTTTGCCAATGACCATCTGGATGATCCAGAGGAGGAATGGGAGAAGGTCATGTGGTCTGATGAGACAAAAATTATGCTTTTTGGTCTAAACTCCACTCGCCGTGTTTGGAGGAAGAAGAATGATGAGTACAACCGCAAGAACACCATCCCAACCTTGAAGCATGGAGGTGGAAACATCATTCTTTGGGGATGCTTTTCTGCAAAGGGGACAGGACGACTGCACCGTATTGAGGGGAGGATGGATTGGGCCATGTATCGCGAGATCTTGGCCAACAACCTCCTTCCCTCAGTAAGAGCATTGGAGATGGGTCGTGGCTGGGTCTTCCAGCATGACAACGACCCGAAACACACAGCCAGGGAAACTAAGGAGTGGCTCCGTAAGAAGCATCTCAAGGTCCTGGAGTGGCCTAGCCAGTCTCCAGACCTGAACCCAATAGAAAATCTTTGGAGGGAGCTGATAGTCCGTATTGCCCAGCGACAGCCCCGAAACCTGAAGGATCTGGAGAAGGTCTGTATGGAGGAGTGGGCCAAAATCCCTGCTGCAGTGTGTGCAAACCTGGTCAAGAACTACAGGAAACGTATGATCTCTGTAATTGCAAACAAGTTTCTGTACCAAATATTAAGTTCTGCTCTTCTGATGTATCAAATACTTATGTCATGCAATAAAATGCTAATTAATTACTTTAAAATCATACAATGTGATTTTCAGGATTTTTGTTTTAGATTCCGTCTCTCACAGTTGAAGTGTACCTATGATACAAATGACAGACCTCTACATGCTTTGTAAGTAGGAAAACCTGCAAAATCGGCAGTGTATCAAATACTTGTTCTCCCCACTGTACATGTTATAGTGGCTATTGGTGGTGGGGGGGGGGGCAGGACAGAGTTTGACACAGCAGCAGTACTCCCTGTCCCTCTCTAAAGGCATTGTGTGAAAGGTCAGTGGAGATGTAACTCAGACTCGTAAGGCCTCTCTGTGAGATGTATGACCCTAATCCCAGCCCTAAAGCCCCTTAGACCGCAGCAGTGTCCCCGATGCCTAAAGGTTAATTAAGCTGGCACGGCTGCCGATGCCTGCTGCTAATGGATGCCTATGGGGAGATGGCGGAATCAATCAAATGTATTTATAAAGCTCTTTTTACATCAGCAGTTGTTACAAAGTGCTTATACAGAAACCCAGCCTAAAACAGCAAGCAATGCAGATGTAGAAGCACAGTGGCTAGGAAAAACTCCCTTGAAAGGCAGGAACCTAGGAAGAAACCTAGAGAAGAACCAGGCTCTGAGGGGTGGCCAGTCCTCTTCTGGGTCTTGGTGAGGAGTGTGTGGCCCTACAGCAGGCTGGAATGACCCTACAGCAGGCTGGAATGACCCTACAGCAGGCTGGAAAGGCCCTACAGCAGGCTGGAATGGCCCTACAGCAGGATGGAATGGCCCTACAGCAGGATGGAATGACCCTACAGCAGGCTGGAATGACCCTACAGCAGGCTGGAATGACCCTACAGCAGGCTGGAATGGCCCTACAGCAGGCTGGAATGGCCCTACAGCAGGCTGGAATGGCCCTACAGCAGGCTGGAATGGCCCTACAGCAGGCTGGAATGACCCTACAGCAGGCTAGAATGTTTCTCGTCTTTCACAATTTGTGTGCAATCTGTTCAGAGTCAGGAAAGCTATTGCACATTCACGACAGGTGAGAAGAGCCTCATGGTTGAGGAGAAGACCCTCTCTGTTTGTGTGTCCAGACCTATAGTTCACCCCCTGTGTTGGTCTCTAACAGGTCAGAGTGGTCTGGGGAAGTCGACCCTGATGAACACTCTGTTCAAGTCTAAGGTCAGCAGGAAGTCTGTGGTGTCCACCCCCGAGGAGAGGATCCCCAAGACCATCGAGATCAAGTCCATCAGCCACGGTAACACACACACAAACACACTTATGGATCTGTGGTAATCAGTATACATTTAGCAATGTAATACATGTCATGGATTTCTCCTGTGTCTCTCTCTGTCTAGACATCGAAGAGAAGGGCGTGAGGATGAAACTAACGGTAATCGACACTCCCGGCTTTGGGGACCACATCAACAACGAGAACTGGTGAGTTGTAGTTTTTATTTTTTAATCCCTACCACAGAGTGAATGACTGGGTCGTCGCCTGTCTGTGAACTCCATTTCCCATGTGCCCCCCCCCCATCAGCTGGCAGCCAATCATGAAGTTCATCAATGACCAGTATGAGCAGTACCTGCAGGAGGAGATCAACATCAACAGGAAGAAGAGGATCCCAGACTCACGGGTTCACTGCTGTATGTACTTCATACCACCTACTGGACACTGGTGAGTTAAGGACACACACACTCACTCACTCACTCACTCACTCACTCACTCACACACACACACTCTGTTTGTCTGGGACTTCACCACTTCCTCTAGACTGCCCCCCTTTTCTCTCGACCGCTTGTAGACCGAGACTCCGAGGTATCGCTTTGGGAATCAGCTTTCACAAAGACTCAGATGCTATAGTACCCAATCGTATAGACTGTGAAAGCAAAACAATGAGGGAGACTAAGACCATGTATGTACAACAAAGTGTTTAGGAAACATTTGTGTATTTGACCAGGAACCGCGTCCGTGGGGAAATTTTAGAGAATTACTTCATATTAACTAACTGAAATATAAACATCAAAATCCTCGACATTCATGCAAAGTTAAAAGCATTTTATTCTAATCGACGGGGAAGTCGTTAAGTGGCTTCAGTCTGTCTCAGAGCATGTAAAGATTCTGTCAAGGTCCTGCAGTCTTCTAGATGGGTATGCATTACTAATAGAATAGTTTTTAAACACCCAGGTGGTGGCTGTTTGTCCATTAGTTATTCTCAGGAGTGTATTGAGTGTGTGTATCCCACTGTTTGACACACTCTCTCACCTCCTTGTGACACCACAGCTGCAGTGTGTGTGTGTGTGTGTGTGTGTGTGGCAGCTCTACAGTCAGTGCATTGTCCAGACCCTCTTTCGCAAAGCACGAGCCAAGGCTTTTTCCCTCGTTCTCTCTCGTCCCAAAAGCTAAAATGCCTCTCTTCTCCTGCCAGTCCCCTCCCTCTCTAACCCCCTTGACCTCGAGTGCCCCATAAATTTGTTGCGCAGTGCCCCATGGCTGCGTAACAAATGACCCCCTGTTACCTATTTTAGTCCACTACTATTGACCAGGGCCCCTATGTCTCTGGTCAAAAGTAGGAAACTACACAGGGATTAGGATGCCATTTGGGAATGAACCCATGTGTCTAGGACAGCTCCGTGCTTTGGTGCCATTACGTCCGTAATGGACACTACGCTGAATATTCAGTAATCCTGGCATCCCATATCACCAAATAATAGCAGAGACATCAAGTTTTATAGCCCAATGGTGGTGGCTCTTTTTATTGTCAAACTTCAATTTGAAGGTATTGCCCCTTGGGTTAGTTTACTTTAAGTGTCAGCAATTTGCTTCAAGGTCTCTTTTTTTAGTAGCTCGACCGGTTTTCCATCGACATGGGATGCGTCCCAAACGGCACCCTATGCTCTGTGGGCTATGGCCAAAAGTAGTGCTCTGTATAGGGAATAAGATGCCATTTTGGCCGCACCTGTCGTCAATGGAAGTGCATAGCAGCCGTTGACTGAATGGTTGACCGGCACTCCTCCCCTCTAGGCTGTCCTCGTGTTACCTCGTGAAGGATGCCTTCCTTGAGAACTACCAGGGTAACCCGCGGTTACGCCAGGCAATGTTGCACTTGGACTCTCTTGACCCGTGAGGGGTTTTTATTAAAGGCATCGGAGAAAGTGGAGGGATGAGAGCAGTCTACGGTGCGGTCACCCCCCCCCCCCCCCCCTTCCTCTACATGGTTGCTTCCATTTTGACCACAGAACAGAGTTAGCACTGACAGCTCAGCCCTCCCTCTGCAGACACAGCTACCAAGTTAACTATTTCCCTTTTTGAAGTGGAGAATTTGAGCATATGGCGTCTCTCTGTGTGCATAAATATGTACGGTACATATGTTTAGTGCGTAGGAGTGCATTTTGTGTGTTGACCTTTTTGTTGATCATTTCCTGTTTTAAGTGAAGAACTTGGAGTCTAGCCATATTGTGTGTGCACATTGTGCATGTCTATGTGTGTGTGTGTGTTGACATGTGCGTGTCTATCTGTGGTATGTGTGTGTGTTGACCGATATGTGATTCACACGTGCTGTGCGTCAATTTGAACCTCGGTCTCGTCTTTTTTGTTCCGGAGCGCGTGAACATTTTCTCAGTCGAACATCTACACTGTACCTGTGTACAGTAGGCCTACATACCACTGATGCACATGAAACCCTGTGTGTGTGTGACTTACAGTCCACAAAGCTGAGGTCACGGATCCTGAGGGGACAGGAGATCAAATTATAGGCGGAGCCAAGGAGAGCTGCAGCAGGGGATCGTTGACCTATGGGGGGGGGGGGGGGGATCTCTCTCACACTCTCCTTTCTTTTTATTTCCCTATACCATGAAGTGGTGTTGACTGTCTGTCTCTGTCGGTCCTCTCTCTCACCGTGTCACGTGGGTCTCTCTCAGGACACCCTAGTATGACGTGTATTGACTGTCTGTCTCTGTCGCTCCTCGCTCTCTCTCTCTCACCGTGTCACGTGGGTCTCTCTCAGGACACCCTAGTATGACGTGTGTTGACTGTCTGTCTCTGTCGGTCCTCTCTCTCTCTCTCACCGTGTCACGTGGGTCTCTCTCAGGACACCCTAGTATGACGTGTATTGACTGTCTGTCTCTGTCGCTTCTCGCTCTCTCTCTCTTACCGTGTCACGTGGGTCTCTCTCAGGACACCCTAGTATGACGTGTATTGACTGTCTGTCTCTGTCGCTCCTCGCTCTCTCTCTCTCACCGTGTCACGTGGGTCTCTCTCAGGACACCCTAGTATGACGTGTATTGACTGTCTGTCTCTGTCGGTCCTCTCTCTCTTTCTCTCTCTCACCGTGTCACGTGGGTCTCTCTCAGGACACCCTAGTATGACGTGTGTTGACTGTCTGTCTCTGTCGGTCCTCGCTCTCTCTCTCTCTTACCGTGTCACGTGGGTCTCTCTCAGGACACCCTAGTATGACGTGTGTTGACTGTCTGTCTCTGTCGGTCCTCTCTCTCTCTCTCTCTCTCTCACCGTGTCACGTGGGTCTCTCTCAGGACACCCTAGTATGACGTGTATTGACTGTCTGTCTCTGCCGGTCCTCTCTCTCTCTCTCACCGTGTCACGTGGGTCTCTCTCAGGACACCCTACTATGACGTGTATTGACTGTCTGTCTCTGTCGCTCCTCGCTCTCTCTCTCTTACCGTGTCACGTGGGTCTCTCTCAGGACACCCTAGTATGACGTGTGTTGACTGTCTGTCTCTGTCGGTACTCTCTCTCTCACCGTGTCACATGGGTCTCTCTCAGGACACCCTAGTATGACGTGTATTGACTGTCTGTCTCTGTCGCTCCTCGCTCTCTCTCTCTCACCGTGTCACGTGGGTCTCTCTCGGGACACCCTAGTATGACGTGTATTGACTGTGTGTCTCTGTCGGTCCTCTCTCTCTCTCTCTCTCTCTCTCACCGTGTCACGTGGGTCTCTCTCAGGACACCCTAGTATGACGTGTGTTGACTGTCTGTCTCTGTTGGTCCTCGCTCTCTCTCTCTCTTACCGTGTCACGTGGGTCTCTCTCAGGACACCCTAGTATGACGTGTGTTGACTGTCTGTCTCTGTCGGTACTCTCTCTCCCACCGTGTCACGTGGGTCTCTCTCAGGACACCCTAATATGACGTGTATTGACTGTCTGTCTCTGTCGGTCCTCTCTCTCTCTCTCTCTCTCTCACCGTGTCACGTGGGTCTCTCTCAGGACACCCTAGTATGACGTGTATTGACTGTCTGTCTCTGTCGGTCCTCTCTCTCTCTCTCTCTCACCGTGTCACGTGGGTCTCTCTCAGGACACCCTAGTATGACGTGTATTGACTGTCTGTCTCTGTCGCTCCTCGCTCTCTCTCTCTTACCGTGTCACGTGGGTCTCTCTCAGGACACCCTAGTATGACGTGTGTTGACTGTCTGTCTCTGTCGGTACTCTCTCTCCCACCGTGTCACGTGGGTCTCTCTCAGGACACCCTAGTATGACGTGTATTGACTGTCTGTCTCTGTCGGTCCTCTCTCTCTCTCTCTCACCGTGTCACGTGGGTCTCTCTCAGGACACCCTAGTATGACGTGTGTTGACTGTCTGTCTCTGTCACTCCTCGCTCTCGCTCTCTCTCACCGTGTCACGTGGGTCTCTCTCAGGACACCCTAGTATGACGTGTGTTGACTGTCTGTCTCTGTCGGTCCTCGCTCTCTCTCTCACCGTGTCACGTGGGTCTCTCTCAGGACACCCTAGTATGACGTGTGTTGACTGTCTGTCTCTGTCGCTCCTCGCTCTCTCTCTCTTACCGTGTCACGTGGGTCTCTCTCAGGACACCCTAGTATGACGTGTGTTGACTGTCTGTCTCTGTCGCTCCTCGCTCTCTCTCTCTTACCGTGTCACGTGGGTCTCTCTCAGGACACCCTAGTATGACGTGTATTGACTGTCTGTCTCTGTCGCTCCTCGCTCTCTCTCTCTCTCACCGTGTCACGTGGGTCTCTCTCAGGACACCCTAGTATGACGTGTGTTGACTGTCCGTCTCTGTCGGTCCTCTCTCTCTCTCTCTCTCTCACCGTGTCACGTGGGTCTCTCTCAGGACACCCTAGTATGACGTGTGTTGACTGTCCGTCTCTGTCGGTCCTCTCTCTCTCTCTCTCTCACCGTGTCACGTGGGTCTCTCTCAGGACACCCTAGTATGACGTGTGTTGACTGTCTGTCTCTGTCGGTCCTCTCTCTCTCTCTCTCTCACCGTGTCACGTGGGTCTCTCTCAGGACACCCTAGTATGACGTGTGTTGACTGTCTGTCTCTGTCGGTCCTCTCTCTCTCTCTCTCTCACCGTGTCACGTGGGTCTCTCTCAGGACACCCTAGTATGACGTGTATTGACTGTCTGTCTCTGTCGCTCCTCGCTCTCTCTCTCTCACCGTGTCACGTGGGTCTCTCTCAGGACACCCTAGTATGACGTGTGTTGACTGTCTGTCTCTGTCGGTCCTCTCTCTCTCTCTCACCGTGTCACGTGGGTCTCTCTCAGGACACCCTAGTATGACGTGTGTTGACTGTCTGTCTCTGTCGGTCCTCTCTCTCTCTCTCTCTCTCTCACCGTGTCACGTGGGTCTCTCTCAGGACACCCTAGTATGACGTGTGTTGACTGTCTGTCTCTGTCGGTCCTCTCTCTCTCTCTCTCTCACCGTGTCACGTGGGTCTCTCTCAGGACACCCTAGTATGACGTGTATTGACTGTCTGTCTCTGTCGCTCCTCGCTCTCTCTCTCTCACCGTGTCACGTGGGTCTCTCTCAGGACACCCTAGTATGACGTGTGTTGACTGTCTGTCTCTGTCGGTCCTCTCTCTCTCTCTCTCTCACCGTGTCACGTGGGTCTCTCTCAGGACACCCTAGTATGACGTGTGTTGACTGTCTGTCTCTGTCGGTCCTCTCTCTCTCTCTCTCTCACCGTGTCACGTGGGTCTCTCTCAGGACACCCTAGTATGACGTGTGTTGACTGTCCGTCTCTGTCGGTCCTCTCTCTCTCTCTCTCTCTCTCTCACCGTGTCACGTGGGTCTCTCTCAGGACACCCTAGTATGACGTGTGTTGACTGTCCGTCTCTGTCGGTCCTCTCTCTCTCTCTCTCTCACCGTGTCACGTGGGTCTCTCTCAGGACACCCTAGTATGACGTGTGTTGACTGTCCGTCTCTGTCGCTCCTCGCTCTCTCTCTCTCTCACCGTGTCACGTGGGTCTCTCTCAGGACACCCTAGTATGACGTGTGTTGACTGTCCGTCTCTGTCGGTCCTCTCTCTCTCTCTCTCTCACCGTGTCACGTGGGTCTCTCTCAGGACACCCTAGTATGACGTGTGTTGACTGTCCGTCTCTGTCGGTCCTCTCTCTCTCTCTCTCTTACCGTGTCACGTGGGTCTCTCTCAGGACACCCTAGTATGACGTGTGTTGACTGTCCGTCTCTGTCGGTCCTCTCTCTCTCTCTCTCTCTCACCGTGTCACGTGGGTCTCTCTCAGGACACCCTAGTATGACGTGTGTTGACTGTCCGTCTCTGTCGCTCCTCGCTCTCTCTCTCTCTCACCGTGTCACGTGGGTCTCTCTCAGGACACCCTAGTATGACGTGTGTTGACTGTCCGTCTCTGTCGGTCCTCTCTCTCTCTCTCACTCACCGTGTCACGTGGGTCTCTCTCAGGACACCCTAGTATGACGTGTGTTGACTGTCCGTCTCTGTCGGTCCTCTCTCTCTCTCTCTCTTACCGTGTCACGTGGGTCTCTCTCAGGACACCCTAGTATGACGTGTGTTGACACGTGTTCTGTTCTGTTCCCGCCCCGTTCAGTGTGCCTGTCTCTCCTCTCTCCTGAGGGGGCCCCTCTATAGTCCAGCTGCTCCAGGTCTTTGAACCAGGGTGACCCAGCATGGCTGGGATAATTGGAGGGGAGAGGAGAGCAGAAGGAGAGGAGCTGGAGTGGTGATGCCATAGGAAAGAGAGACTGAAAAGAGATTTGGGGGAAAATAGAGGGAGCTATGGTGCTGCTCATACAATTATCAGAAATTCAGAATTAGCAGAGAGCCCACTCTGTAAATGTGATGTACTTGTATAGAGTATTGTTCCAAACGGTGTGTCTTAAAATGAACAGCATCAAAAAAGGGTAGTGTTTAGATATTCATATTTTCAATGTTGAATGAATGAATGTGAAAATGTGTATTTCAGAATCTAGACATACGGAACAACCAGAGGCCCTGCCAGGCTAGCTATTGCCTGAACATTCCCATGCATTCTCCTCTGATAGAGAACAGAGAGGAGAGTGTGTACAGGATAGAAAGAGATGAGATGGGGGAAGAGATAAGGTTTATAGGAGGACAGAAGAGTAGAGAAGCTCTGAAGTCTTGACCATTTTGGGAGTAGGATGCACAAGCTTTGTGTGAGTGGTTAGTTGAGGACAATATCTCTCATCACATGATGCTCAATATAGATATGTATTCAATTGCGTTATCCAACACGTTTCACCTCCTAAAGCTGCCGTCCATGACAAATCTTGAGACGACCTTTATACGTTTCCAGGCTTATATCAGTTTCAGTTCTTAACCATTTTGTGTTTAACCTTGGAAAGATTAGTCTTTTAAATTTGAGAATTAGGATTATACTGGCACACTGCTGCACAATCACATTGTCATCGATCAGAAATTAATAGACAATGGACCATCATTGCCCCCTAGTGGTATATCTGTCTCATAACACCCATGACTGAAAGTCATCAGTGGATGTGACATTCATTGCCCCACAACTGCTCTATCATACTCAAAAGAAATGTCCTTTGTGATTGAATACACGTTTTGGACATGTTTTCAATTATACCACAGTGCTGCATTACAATATAACCTACCAAGCTAAGCTACAGGACGTTTTGCTAGCACAGACTGGAATATGTTCCGGGATCCTAATGATGTCATTGAGGAGTACACCACATCAGTCACTGGATTCATCAATAAGTGCATTGATGACGTTGTTCCCACAGTGACTGTACGTACATACCCCAACCAGGAGCCATGGATTACAGGCAACATCTGCACTGCGCTAAAGGGTAGAGCTGCCGCTTTCAAGGAGTGGGACTCTAACCCGGAAGCTTATAAGAGATCTTGCTATGCCCTCCAAGGAACCATCAAACAGGCAAAGCATCAATACAGGACAAAGGTTGAATCGTACAACACTGGCTCCGACGCTCGTCGGATGTGGCAGGGCTTGCAAACTATTACAGACTACAAAGGGAAGCACAGCCACAAGCTGCCCAGTGACACAAGCCTACCAGACAAGCTAAATTACTTCTATGCTCGCTTCGAGGCAAGTAACATGAGAGCATCAGTGTTCTGGACGACTGTGTGATCACACTCTCCGCCGCCGACGTGAGTAAGACCTGTAAACAGGTCACCATTAACAAGGCCGCAGGGCCAGATGGATTACCAGGACGTGTACTCCGAGCATGCGCTGTCCAACTGGCAAGTGTCTTTACTGACATTTTCAACCTGTCCCTGACTGAGTCTGTAATACCAACATGTTTCAAGCAGACCACCATAGTCCCTGTGCCCAACTCTAAGGTAACCTGCCTAAATGACTACGGACCCGTAGCACTCACGTCTGTAGCCATGAAGTCCTGTGAAAGGCTGGTCATGGCTCACATCAATACCATTATCCAAGAAACCCTAGACCCCACTTCAATTCACATATCCGCCTCAACAGATCCACAGATGGTGCAATCTCTATTGCACTCCACAATGCCCTTTCTCACCTGGACAAAAGGAACACCTATGTGAGACTACAGCTCAGTGTTCAGTGGCATTGCGCCCTCAAAGCTCATCACTAAGCTAAGGACCCTGGGACTGAACACCTCCATCTGCAACTGGATCCTGGACTTCCTGGCAGGTTGCCCCCAGGTGGTAAGGGTAGGTAATCTGCCATGCTGATCCTCAACACATGTGCCCCTCATGGGTGCATGCTGGGTCCCCTCCTGTACTCCCTGTTCACTCATGACTGCATGGCCAGGCACGACTTCAACACCATCATCAAGTTTGCAGATGACACAACAGTGGTAGGCCTGATCACCGACAACGATGAGACAGCCTATAGGGAGGAGGTCAGAGACCTGGCCGTGTGGTGCCAGAACAACAACCTCTCCCTCAACTTGATCAAGACAAAGGAGATGATTGTGGACTACAGGAAAAGGAGGACTGAGCACGCCCCCATTCTCATCGACGGGGCTGCAGTGGAGCAGGTTGAGAACGTCAAGTTCCTTGGTGTCCACATCGCCAACAAACTATCATGGTCCAAACACACCAAGACAGTTGTGAAGAGGGCACGACAAAGCCTATTCCCCCTCAGAAGACTGAAAAGATTTGTCATGTGTCCTCAGATTCTCAAAAGGTTCAACAGCTGCACCATCGAGAGCATCCTGACTGGTTGCATCACTGCCTGGTATGGCAACCGCTCGGCCTCGGAACGCAAGGCACCTACTAAGGGTAGTGCGTGGGGACAAGCTTCCCGCCATCCAGGACCTCTATACCAGGCGGTGTCAGAGGAAGGCCCTAAAAATGGTCAAAGACGCCAGCAACCCTAGTCATAGACTGTTCTCTCTGGCAAGAGGTACCGGAGTGCAAGTCCAAAACGCATCTTAACAGCTTCTACCCACAAGCCATAAGACTCCTGAACAGCTAATCAAAGGGCTACCCAGACCCCTCTTTTACACTGCTGCTACTCTCTGTTTATTATCAATGCATGGTCACTTTAACTCTACCTACATGTACATATTACCTCGACTAACCGGTGCTCCCGCACATTAACTTTGTACCGGTACCCCTTGTATATAGCCTCACCATTGTTATTTTACTGCTCCCTCCCTCTCTCTCTCTCTCCATGTTGTCTCTCTCCTTCTCTCCCTCCCTCCCCTCTCTCCGTCCCCATGTTGTCTCTCTCCAGTCTGAGGCCCCTGGATGTGGAGTTTATGAGTCGTCTGAGTAAAGTGGTCAACATAGTCCCTGTCATCGCCAAGGCAGACACACTCACCCTGGAGGAGAGGGACTTCTTCAAACAGACGGTAAGTTGTGTGCACGCGTGTGTGTGTGATGTGTATACATCCATGTGTGTGTACACAAAAAGCCTATGATGTTGATCTGTAGATTTGCTTTTAAACTAGTCCCTTTTGCACTACAACAACCTGACCTGGGCTGACGTTAGGCCTTTACAGCAAGGTAGAAACAGGGTAACGAGAGGGTAAGATCACACACACACACACACACACACACACACACACACAGGGTAACGAGAGGGTAAGATCACACACAGGCCGGTATGAAGCGATGCCAGGCATTACAAACAGAAGCCATCTGGATAAACTACTGTACTCTGCCCAGTCTGAGGAGTAGTGGTATGAAACCCTATAAAACTTAACGGATGTTTTTAGCCAGAAAGGAGCATTTTAAGAAGTGATTTATTTACATTATTGCAGCTTTCTGTAAACCTCCGAGGCAGCTGACGTCTGCACAGATGCCAGTTTACTGTAGCAGGCTAGACTCTTATTAGCAATAAGCTACTGGGTACAGGAGATGGAGAAACCACACAGGACCTCAGATGAGGAGTTCCCCTCCAGAGTTTAGAGTAAGTTTTATGCAGCACTTGGTAGAGACTGTCTGGTAGCTGCTCGGTAGAGGCTGTCTGGTAGCTGCTCGGTAGAGGCTGTCTGGTAGCTGCTCGGTAGAGGCTGTCTGGTAGCTGCTCGGTAGAGGCTGTCTGGTAGCTGCTCGGTAGAGGCTGTCTGGTAGCTGCTCGGTAGAGGCTGTCTGGTAGCTGCACGGTAGAGGCTGTCTGGTAGCTGCACGGTAGAGGCTGTCTGGTAGCTGCACGGTAGAGGCTGTCTGGTGGAGGTCTGTCAGTAGCTACTCCTCCGTGAAAAAAAGCGCAGCCCTTTCTGTTGATGACTCATGTCTATGGTACAGAGGCCATCTCTGCTGATTTAGAATTCGATGGAATTCACCGTTGCTGCTTTCTCTTCCTGCTTTCTCTTGAAAGTTGCACCATACCAGGATACACAGGCCTCAATGACCTGCTTGGCTTAGTTTTAACCCCCCCTCCCCCCTCTGTTCCAGTGTGTGTTTGGTGGTCAGCCTGGCAGAAGAAAAGAACACACACACACACACACACACACACACACACACACACACACTCGAGGGACGCTAGTCTCCCCCTCTCTGGCATCCAGATACAGAACTTTATTAATTCTGGAGGAGGAAACACGCTGGGCAACTTGGCTACCATTTTCCTCGACAACGGCCAATGAGAACAAGGGCAGGCGAGATGGAAGCTCTGGGGCTTGTAACCAGCTTGTTTTGGTTGGCTGCATGGACTGGGCCATATACGACCCTGGGATTGTGATCTTAATTTTTTATTTTTTGACGTTTCTTCCTTGTTCTCTGTTCTCTGCAGCAGTTGACATGCACGCAAAGGGAACCAGAGAGCTTTTTATTGTTTTACCCTCTGTGTCCACAGTTCGTTGGGGGTGTGCGTGCATGTGTGCTCTGGTCACATTCCCCCGAATTTTGTAGGCTTATAATATAGGCCTAAGACTAAGAAAGTTACAAGTTTAAACTTTCCAAGAAGTATAAACAGAGAAATTTAGAAAACCTGTTCGTCATCGACCAAGTGGAAACTGTCAAAGTAGTAATTGTGAGCGGAACGGTCATTCATTTAAAGGCCATCACCGCTGGCAGGAGAAGTCTGTCATTCTCACTCTCTCGTCTGTCTTCCAGCCATTATAAAGACATAGAAGAAGGCGGCCATTTTGTAAACCTGAGTGTCTGGCTGTATATTTGTGTAATAGTGGTTAACCTCCACATCAACTCTCCATGTTAAGGATCATTAAAGATTATTTAACGTCAACACCAGCCTTAGCAGTGTTTACGGTGGACTCGGAGTGAGCTACTCTAGAATTGAGGTCAGTCATTTCCTGTTCTGTTATATTTTCAGTCACGTTGACCTCATACTGGTCTAACAATCTGGCTATCTGCATGAGTCATTTATCTTTTTATTGTTGTCAGTTAGCCAGTGAAAGTTGAGTTGGAAGAATGAGTACCGGTAGGCTTATTTACTGTCGATGGATTCTGACGTGATACAAGTCTCAGCTTCCTTTCCCCCGGGCTTCTACAGTACATTTGATGTGACACTGCAACATGGTGTCAGATTGTGACGTGTTTCTGTTTTATGTTTGTGCAGATCAGGGAAGGACTGCGAGCCAACGGGATCGACGTCTACCCTCAGGAAGAGTTTGACGAGGATTCTGATGACAGGATGATCAATGATAAGATCAGGGTGGGTTTACAGTGTGTGTATAGGCATGCAGAACCCCCCCCCCCCCCCCCCTCCCTCCCACACACACACACACACACACATACACACACACACACACACATGCACACACACACACTGACGCATGGATTCATTACAAAGCAATTGTTTGTCTTAAACTGTGTGTGTGGGTTCAGGAGATGATCCCATTTGCTGTGGTGGGGAGCAACCAGGAGTACCAGGTCAATGGAAAGAGGCTTCTGGGCAGAAAAACTAAGTGGGGAACCATAGAAGGTAATTCAACACACACACACACACACAACCCTTACTATCCCTGTCAAACTAATCATGTCAAATGGGTTGAAGCAGACCATGCATACGTATGTTACTGCTGCCAGTACATGTTTAAATCCCGGCCAAATTAGTATTTTGTTACTATGAGCGCGCGTTTCTCATATCCACGTTTCTCTGGTCTGTGACTAAAGACATTTCTGAATCACAGACCCAAGGAGGATTTACTGAGCCATCTTTATCAAAAACACAGTGGGGGGGAAAGGAAAGAGGGCTGATTGTTTCCTTCCCAGAATGCACCTGGCCCCTTCAGGGCCCCTCTTGGCCCTTGGTGAATGCTCCTTTCATCACTCCACACTTGTATAGAACAATTATATTATTCTGGACCTCTATTCCTGTTAGGTCTGTTCAAAGAACCAACCAACCAGAGCTTAGCTTTCTAGTGTTCTGGTACTTAGTTCCTGTTCTGGAACTGTCAAGGTGTTCTTTAAACACCCATGGACTGTAATTGAACTCTAAGACAAAGGTGTGTTTGCGAGCACGGGTGTGATATGAGTGAGTAATGTGGTTGTCCCCTGGCTGAGGGAACAATGACTCTAACCCAGCCAGGCAGTCAGTGTGCTCAGGCGGAGGGAAGGAGGGCGTAAGGGAGGAAAGGATGAAGAGGGAGGGAGCAATCGGAGAGGAAGCTGCTGGGCACGTCTGCACCGATATCATAAATTAGGCCACAAGAGGAGGGAGGCCTGTGGGCCCAGGATTCTCATAGCCAGGACCTGGTTCTCCTCGTTCTCCTCCTTTCTTTCTTTCTTTCTTTCTTTCTCTCTCTCGCTGATTCTCTTACTCGCTCTCACTTTTCCTCCCTCTCTCCTCTTTCTTTCTGTCGTCTCTTACGTTCTCTTTTTCCTCTACCACTGCCCCAATGTCATTCTCTCTTTCTCACTATCGACCGTTCTTCCTCCCCCTCCTTCTCTCAGAGAGGGCTGGTGCCCAGTACGGCAACATATACAACGTGTCGGTCTCTGTGTGTGGTTTGACGTGTTAGTCCCCTGTTTGCAATGGGTGGAGGAAAGTGTTAGCCTGAGAAACATTTAAAAACCAGCCTGGTTGAGGGAGACCCACCACCACGTGAATCAGTACACCCACCCACAGACTGTGGTGGTCACACAGCAGCACCCTCTTCTCCCCCCCCCCTCCTCTCCCCCGCCCCTCCCTAAGAGGGATGAAATGGAATGGAATTTCCTGTGCTGCAATTTCACATAAATAACGCTCCTTTTTCATTTTGTGGACTTGACATAATCGATCGTTCAAACATGGAAGAGTTTGTCAAGTTAAATGGGCTTCTTTGACCTGTCTTTGGCGCAACACTCCCATCTTGTGGCAGAGTGTAGAATAGCACATGGCATTTAACTTGTTACGCACACCCTGATACACAACATATTATGCTTACGTGGCTATTGTATTGAATATGATTTGAGTAACTGTAAACAGAAAACACTTGCTGTTTATCCCATAGAGTGCAATTTCATTTGCTTTACTCTGTTTTTGCAGTTGAGAACATTGCGCACTGTGAGTTTGCCCACCTGCGAGACCTTCTCATCAGGTGAATATTAACTGGGTTTGAAGTGATGTCGATACTGTGTTTGAGCAGTGTTTGGATGACGCTTGACGTTTCTCTGGGTTACATTGCTCACTAAATCTTAATCTGTGTTTCCTCTCTGTCAGGACCCACATGCAGAACATCAAGGACATCACCAGTAGCATCCACTACGAGGTGTACCGTGTCCGCAGGCTAAACGAGACCGGCGCCCAGCCCAACGCCCAGCCACCCAACACACTGGTCAACCCACAGCCACAGCAGGCCAACGGGGTGGCAGCGCAGCACCAAGTCCTGACCCATGAGATGTAGACGTCTGACCATCTGCGCACACACACACACACACACACACACACACCTTTAATGGCTGGCAACTGTGACACACCACATGCAAACACACCAAGTGACACACACATGACTCACACACACCCACCCATCCTAACTGGCCGATATGGACTGTACACACTCCAAAGAGGATTCCAATATCAAGTGTATAACCATTTTTTACATGATCAACTGCCAAAAGAGTTTCTGTTACCTGGAAGGTCTAGTGTAGCTCGTTGTAGGTCAGAGCTGTTGGGTAAACAGTACAAGATGTCCCCTAGGGAGATGGGATGCCACTGTATTCTAACACACAGAAGAAGTGTATAGACCAGCTATCTAAGTATAGCGGATCAATTAGCTTAACTAGAAATAACTGGCCCGAAATGACCTGGTTTACGTTTTGGGTTGTGCTGTATAGTGTTGTCTAGATACTGGAGATATTAGGAGGTAGGGTTTAGGTTCTTTGTATATTTTTGGACACATCTGCACTGCCCTGAAAAGCAGCAATGCAGTGTGGAGCAGCTTTGAAATCCCTTTTGTCTTTTTCCATTGTGTTTTCATATGTTTAAGACCTCTTGCCAAACCATCCTGTCTATACCAATATGCCAATGTCACATGTTGTTAAACGTATCATGTTAACGCATAAAGTGCATTTGACATTTACTGTTGTGTTATATTATTGTATTGTTTATTGTCTGGATGGTGGGGACGCAGGGAACAGACCTTTCTCTAAACCAAATAAAATGTCCTTTCTGTTTTAAAGAGAAGCAAATATATAGAATTGATTTATAAATAGGTATTTATGCTTGTTATGTATTCACTTTTTAATTGAGTTTGATATTCATATAGCCTACACACTCACATTGTTCTCAGAGAGTAGTTGTGTCAGAGAGAATGGGAAATCTACAGAGATCCTCTTTGGTTGTATTTGCTTGCCACCATGCATTGTCTCCCCTTTATTTATAGGGAATTGTATGAATCTAGATTTATATTCTGTCTTTTTGGACATGATGCAGAGTAGGACTACAGGTAGGTTGAATATGTTGCCTGTATACACAGTTTGAAATCATATTTAGTTCCCCTGACAGTTTTGCATTCTGGGTGTAGTCGACCTATAACTTATAACTTACCCTTATCTTCCCTACTATTCATCACTCAGCTAAAAACTAATGGACAGAGGTCAAAACCGAGAGTACTATTCATTCAGCCATGTAGCTCGATAACATAAATGACAAAAGTTAATGCAATGTTTATTGTTGTATAGTTATTGTGTAACTTGTATGATGAGAGTATGGTTTATCTTTGATATGCTATGTCAAAGAAATAAAGATTGATATTTTTATTGTTTACAATTGTCTTGATTGCCAATTCATTTCACCTGTGCAGGTGACTCCTCTCTTAACCAATCACAAAAGCCCCTTTGCGCAAGTGCAATTTGGCATGTCTGAAACCGTGCGAAAAAGAAGGGTACCCCTTTATTTAGTTTGCCATCAAAGTTTAGGTTTTAGTGTCAAAGTGTCTTTGCAAAGTCATAATGGGGAAGACCAAGCTGCAAGTTATTTTAAACAATCTGTGGGTGAATTGATGTAAATACAATGTGTATTGGAGTTTGTTTGTTTTTTTTACATCAAATTAGGGTCATTAGCATGAGCTTAGTTTAGAATGAGTAGTAGTCATATTTTCACTGGTCTGTTTTAAATCAGGTGATTGGATCTTTAAATGCCAATGTTTTTCATGTTTACAAGCCCATAGACCAGCGTTTCCAAAACTTGGTCCTTGGGACCCCAGAGGGATGAACTTTTTGTTGTTTTGCCCTAGCATGACACCGCTGATTCAAATAATGAACTCGTCATCAAACTTAGATTATTTTAATCCGCTATGTTGTGCCGGGGCATAAGCGTGTACCCCTTGGAGTCGACCAGGACCGAGTTTGGGAAATGTTGCCATAGACAGTTGAATGTTCAGGGCTGGGAATACAGTATTGTGCGTTATGTGTGAAGTTTGTTCTTGGAGAACACAGATGTCACATAACCCAGCAGATGGCACAGGGGGAGCTGACTGGCACCGTCGTGGTATCCAGGGCTATAGATTGAACTTTAATATCATCATTAGTGCCTATTTGTATCCTGTCCTCAAACCTCTCCCCGGGGACCCCCAGCCGTTCCATGTATCTGAACTATTCCAGAGCTTTAACACCTGATTCAACTTGTTGACTACTCATCAAGCCCCTTGACTTGTAGGTGAATCCGATGAGTTAGTTCAGGGCTACATCAAAATGGTGAAACGTCTGGCGGTTCCAGAGGAGAGGTTTTGAGAACCACTGCAGCAGGGGACCTTGCTCCACCTCCTAGTGCCACACACCGAGTCACGTGTGTACACGCACACCCACAACGCACATTGTAGCCAGTTACACACACACACTCCACTTTACAGCTTCCCATCATTGTTCACCAAATGTCCTTCTGGGGAACGCAACAGTCTGAATCCAAACAAAATGAATTGTAAGGCATGACGGGTTGAATATATATCTTCAGATTGATGCGACGCTAGGGAGCGGATGTGTTTCGTAAGCTGCTCTGTGTGATTTACTGATCTCTGCAGGTTGTTGGCTCGGTTTGATCCCTCGGGGATCTGGAATCTTCCATTTTAACAGGTTGTTGGCTCTGTTTGATCCCTCGGGGATCTGGAATCTTCCATTTTAGTAGGTTAAAGGAGGGAGGGGGGGGGGGGGTCTGAGTCATTTCATTCTATGTTTTGTGTTGGAGAATGAGTGTTTAGTCCTGTGGCTACAGTTGGATTCTTGTTCGACATGGTTGTGGCTGAGTGGCATTTAATATGCACGTAGACACACACACACACACTCCAGTTTGTTCTTTGAGTACTCGCATGGAACCCTTACCCCGAGTGCTCCTGAGATTGGTACACACTACACATTGTGGCATGCATCCTTCAGTAGATGAAAGAAAGCTGTCAGGCAGAGATATGGTGGAGTAATGATGCCCATACTCTAACAAGCTTTAGCAGACTCTCGTTAAGAGAACATCAACCGCTCAAAAGGGCCAATTAAAAGCCACCACCAAATCTGTGCCCTTCACACACACATGATAGGGGCTCTTACAACTTCGCCTTTTTAAAATGTTGCATGCACTTATTGTGTGGGTGTGTGGGTGTGTGGGCGCCTGCGTGTGTGTGTGTGTATGACCAGGATCATCAACTAGATTCAGCCGCGGGCCAATTATACCTTTTTTTTTAAGTGGATGGTCAGGGGGCTGGAACATCATTACAAATCCTTTGTAGACTGCAAATTGACCCCAAAAAGCCCAAACGGATATAATATTTGACTAAAACATAATTTCAAACCTTGCTAACGTTTGTATGCGATTGCATATATCTATTTTTATTATGCTTGGGAATACTTCGTAACACATTTCCGAAATTAAAATCACTTGGAGCTGATTTGCTGGTGTTTTTAGTCTCATGTCCAATAACAAACTTGGGAGGCCAAATACAATCCCCCAGTTGGGGCACCCTGGTTGTAGTATGAGTTATTTGTGTGCCAGTGGAGAGCCCGAGGCTAGGGAACGAGTAGCTACTTGTTATTGCTATTTTGTTGTTACCACTTCATTTTTTATTTTGTTAATTTTTCTTTTTAACTCTGCGTCGTTGAGAAAGGGGTCATAAGTAAGCATTTCACGGTAAAGTCTACACTGTTGTGCTTGGCGCAAGTGACATATACAATTTGAAGTAGGGTTTCAGACGTTTTCGGGAAGATGGGCAGGATCTCTGCTTTCCTGATGTTAGGTGGTGTAACGATTGTCGTCGGGAGAAGGAGAAGAGGACCAAGGTGCAGCGTGGTAAGTATTCATAATACTTTTAATAAATACGAATACTTGAACAAAAAACAACACGACAAACGAACAGTTCTGCAAGGTGCAATACACACAAAACAGAAAACAACCACCCACAAACAAAAGTGGGAAAACAGGCTGCATAAGTATGGTTCTCAATCAGAGACAACAATTGACAGCTGCCTCTGATTGGGAACCATACCAGGCCAAACACTTAGAAATATAACACACAGAACAAGACATAGAATGCCCATCCCAACTCACGCCCTGACCAAACTAAAATAGAGACATAAAAAAGGAACTAAGGTCAGGACGTGACAGTACCCTCCCCCCCCCCCCCCCCCAAAGGTGCAGACTCCGGCCGCAAAACCTGAACCTATAGGGGAGCTGAGCTGGCACGCTGAGCTGGCACAATCCACCCTGGCTGGCTGCCCACTTTCGCATGGCACTTGCGGTGGGCTGGCCTATAGCGCTCCAGGCTATGAGCGCGTACTGGCGACACCGTGCGCTTCACCGCATAACACGGTGCCTGACAAGTACAATGCTGCTTTCGGTAAGCACGGGGAGTTGGCTCAGGTCTATCGCCTGACTCCACCAATCTCCCCGTGTGCCCAACCAAAAAAAACTGCCTCTCGTGCCTGTTGCGCTGCCTTACCTCCTATCGCCACCGCTCAGCTTTAGCTGCCTCCAGTTCTTCTTTGGGGCGGCGATATTCCCCAGCCTGTGCCCAGGGTCCCTTGCCGTCCAATATCTCACACCAAGGTTCTTTGAACTCTGGGAGGGGAACCCCATGGCGTCAACTGTGATGGAGAGGTCTTGGAGCGGGCAGGCCTTCCCCGCCCGAGGAAGAGTAGCTCCTTCTTGTTGAGCTTGAGGTGGTGGGCCGACTTCCAAGATGAGATGTCTGCCAGGCACTCAGAGATGCATGTCGCCACCTGGGTGTCAGAAGGGGTGGGAAGAAGAAGAACAGTTTATAGGTGCAACTGTGAGGATATGATGGAGCCGAGTGATTTGGTGTTTAGAGGAAAGGATCTAGAACTGAGCCCTGGGGGACACCGGTAGTGAGCATATGTGGTGCAGACACAGATCCTCTCCACGTCACCTGCTAGGAGCGACCTGCCAGGTAGGATGCAACCCAAGAGTGTGCAGAGCCTGAGCCAGCAGATGGATCTAGGAGGATGAGAACACACTGAGAAGTGATTGAAGCTACAAAGAGCATGTTGAAAGACCTTGAGTCTTTCTTCCCAGCTTAGATATCACTGTGTTTAAAGTTTCAAGTTTTAATGTCAGGTGTGTGGAGTTGGTATAAATGTGTGTGTGCATGTTATGTGTCATGAAGTGTGAGTGTGTATAGTCAGTGAAAAAATGAATGAAAAACAAGGGCCAATTCATTCTGTTAGCTATAGCTTGGGGGTAGAAGCTGTTTAGGAGCCTGTTGGTGTCAGACTTGATGCACCGGTACCATTAGCCAATTATTTATGTTTGCGTGGTGATGCTGGTAGAGAAGAGAGAATGCACACACATGCACGCACACACACACATAGTGTGCTTGTATAGGAGCCCTGCGGGAGTGTGTTTTATATACCTACTAGGTGTCAGTGGTTCTAAGGAGATCCTAAACCATTACAGTGATTGGGGAATGTTGTTTAAAACAAGGGTGGCATCTCATGCCACCAAGTCAATGAAGACCTATATGGGCATGGTCAAAAAGTATTAATTCTCTCATTGCCGTCATGTATGAGCTAGGAAGATTCTGTGTGTGTGTGTATATACAGTGCCTTGCGAAAGTATTCGGCCCCCTTGAACTTTGCGACGTTTTGCCACATTTCAGGCTTCAAACATAAAGATATAAAACTGTATTTTTTTGTGAAGAATCAACAACAAGTGGGACACAATCATGAAGTGGAACGACATTTATTGGATATTTCAAACTTTTTTAACAAATCAAAAACTGAAAAATTGGGCGTGCAAAATTATTCAGCCCCCTTAAGGTAATACTTTGTAGCGCCACCTTTTGCTGCGATTACAGCTGTAAGTCGCTTGGGGTATGTCTCTATCAGTTTTGCACATCGAGAGACTGACATTTTTTCCCATTCCTCCTTGCAAAACAGCTCGAGCTCAGTGAGGTTGGATGGAGAGCATTTGTGAACAGCAGTTTTCAGTTCTTTCCACAGATTCTCGATTGGATTCAGGTCTGGACTTTGACTTGGCCATTCTAACACCTGGATATGTTTATTTTTGAACCATTCCATTGTAGATTTTGCTTTATGTTTTGGATCATTGTCTTGTTGGAAGACAAATCTCCGTCCCAGTCTCAGGTCTTTTGCAGACTCCATCAGGTTTTCTTCCAGAATGGTCCTGTATTTGGCTCCATCCATCTTCCCATCAATTTTAACCATCTTCCCTGTCCCTGCTGAAGAAAAGCAGGCCCAAACCATGATGCTGCCACCACCATGTTTGACAGTGGGGATGGTGTGTTCAGCTGTGTTGCTTTAACGCCAAACATAACGTTTTGCATTGTTGCCAAAAAGTTCAATTTTGGTTTCATCTGACCAGAGCACCTTCTTCCACATGTTTGGTGTGTCTCCCAGGTGGCTTGTGGCAAACTTTAAACAACACTTTTTATGGATATCTTTAAGAAATGGCTTTCTTCTTGCCACTCTTCCATAAAGGCCAGATTTGTGCAATATACGACTGATTGTTGTCCTATGGACAGAGTCTCCCACCTCAGCTGTAGATCTCTGCAGTTCATCCAGAGTGATCATGGGCCTCTTGGCTGCATCTCTGATCAGTCTTCTCCTTGTATGAGCTGAAAGTTTAGAGGGACGGCCAGGTCTTGGTAGATTTGCAGTGGTCTGATACTCCTTCCATTTCAATATTATCGCTTGCACAGTGCTCCTTGGGATGTTTAAAGCTTGGGAAATCTTTTTGTATCCAAATCCGGCTTTAAACTTCTTCACAACAGTATCTCGGACCTGCCTGGTGTGTTCCTTGTTCTTCATGATGCTCTCTGCGCTTTTAACGGACCTCTGAGACTATCACAGTGCAGGTGCATTTATACGGAGACTTTATACGGAGATTACACACAGGTGGATTGTATTTATCATCATTAGTCATTTAGGTCAACATTGGATCATTCAGAGATCCTCACTGAACTTCTGGAGAGAGTTTGCTGCACTGAAAGTAAAGGGGCTGAATAATTTTGCACGCCCAATATTTCAGTTTTTGATTTGTTAAAAAAGTTTGAAATATCCAGTAAATGTCGTTCCACTTCATGATTGTGTCCCACTTGTTGTTGATTCTTCACAAAAAAATACAGTTTTATATCTTTATGTTTGAAGCCTGAAATGTGGCAAAAGGTCGCAAAGTTCGAGGGGGCCGAATACTTTTGCAAGGCACTGTATGTGCGTGCGTGTCCGTCCGTCCAAAACTATAGCTAACTAACCCCTTGGTGTGGTGTCCACCCCCGAGGAGAGGATCCCCAAGACCATTGATATCAAGTCCATCAGTCACGGTAACACACACACACACACACACACACACACACACACACACACACACACACACACACACACACACACACACACACACACACACACACACACATACGGTGGTGCCCAAAAATATTGACACCATTGATAAAGATGAGCAAAAAATAACTTTCAAAAATAAATAATTCTAATACTGAGCCTTATTGTATGTTCAAAAAATGTGGAAATTATATTGTTTTATACTAATACAATGTCTCAGAGAGAATTGTTTTAACAATACATTTTATTCTGAAAACGTAGGGATCAAAGTGATTGACACCCTTGTTTTCAATACCTTGTCAATACCTTACCTTGCGAGAATAATGGCACTGAGCTTTTTTTGAAAACATGTTATGAGTTGGAGAACACATTGGGAGTGATCTTATACCATTCTTCCTTACAGAATCCTTCCAGATCCTTTACATTCTTTGTCTGGGCCAATGGACTGCCCTCTTTATTCAAACCACCGGTTTTCAATAGGTTTCAAGTCCAGAGACTGACATGGCCATTTCAAAATGTTGACGTGTGGCCAATTAACCATTTCTAAGTGGATTTTGATGTGTGCTTGGGGTTATTGTCATGCAGGACGAGCCAGTTGTGGCCAAGTTTCAACCTCCTGGCAGAGGTAATCAGCTTTTTTGGCTAAAATGTCCCTGGTACTTGGTGAAGTTCACTATGCTGTTGACCTTAACAAGGGCCCCAGGACCAGTGGAAGCATAATGTCCCAAACATGTAGGTTGATGCATTGCTATGTTTTAATTTATAACACCTTTTACAAAAAGTCCCACTGTACCTAACATCAGTACTAAACTTTAGACATAGAGTTACAATACCCGGTCTCCGGGATGGTTAACTCTGGAAACTCCTTTGGTCTCTACTGAGTTAGGTAAATCAGCTTTTAGTTTTCTTACACCGTATTTCTGGAACAATCTTCAAAATGTTGTTAAATGTGATGTTGTGGTGCCTCTAAGTCAGGAAGCTGATTTGAGGACAGTATTACTGATTCATGTGGTTTTTTTGTGACCTGGTTTCCTTCTTCCATTTTGTATTTATATTGATGTTTATTTTCTGTCATTTATGTAATTCAGGGCTCTTCTGTAAAAAGAAGCCTTGGTCTCAATATGACTCCCTGATAAAATAAAGGTTCAATAAAATTCACAACTATATTTTAAAGTTGGTATGGGATTCATTTCTGCTCATGCATTCTCATTTTGATGCCAAACCCACCACTGTTGTGCGTGGCCAAAGAGCTCTATTTTCATGTCATCTGACTAACCTGTTCTACTCAATGCCAATGTTGTTTTGAAAATTCGAGCTTAACTCCATGCAAACTCTGTTTACATTTGTTGGATGAGAGAAAAATATACTGTAGCTCTTTGGCCTATGAACAACAATGGTGAGGGAGTTCTCTTCTTATCCTCTTCTACATGATAAAAGGGCAGTTACTTAAATGTCAAAGACGCACACTGGTTCTCTTTCAATTACTTGTTTCGACATAAGTAGCTTGAAGGACTAATCAGACCGGTCAAGTGGTGAGTGAGGGAGCCCTCATACCAAAGAGCCACTCACCTTCCCTCATTCTCACCTCTCTTCCTCACAGAAGACTTCTACTTGGCTCTCCCCAGCTCACCTCGACTTGATACTTTTTCCTGTTTAACTGTTCACATGTGCCGTTAGCCCTGCACTCGGTGGCGTAACCTTATCAACTCAAGTCTTTTGTGTTGAGTGACATTTTCGGGTAAGAATTAGCTTCAGTGTCTTTATTCCTTTGTCTCCTTTTGTAGCTAGCATCACACGGCTAACTGCGGAGACATGGCTAGCTTAGCTGCAAGGCTTAGCTAACCTGGCTAGCTCGCTGCAAGGCTAGCTATCCTACGACTAGCTTTTCTACTTGGAAGGGTAGAATTACTAGTTTGCTCTCTCATTTAGGTCGACCCTTCATCGGCATTGGCTAGACCGACCATCCTAGCGTCACTGCTTATCGGTCGAGATAACGTTGCAAGACCAACATAGCCAAAGGAAGCTAGCGCTAACTTTGCTGACTAGCTAGGCTACTAACCCTCATGGCAAACGCTAGCTACGTTCACATTGTAAAAGGATTAGCTTTTCCGGCCAGCACTGTCTTAACTAGCTAGGCTAATAGCCCAAGTGGTGAACGCTAGTTACGTTGAACTTTTTTAGCTGTTTTTTGGAGCCATAGAACCTGCTAGCTTAGCTGGGCATCGATGGCGGATAATATATTCACTCATTGATGTCAGCAAACAGGCAGCATATTGAGTGGCCTGAAGCCATCGGGGGTGGCATCAGAGAGGGACTGGTATGACAGGAGTAAACTCCCCTCTAGCACTGTCCCAGGAAAATGACTCCTCTCAGCCTGCATGGCTGAAGCCAAATGCAATTTTGAAAACCTTTGACTGGCAATGTCCAAACCAGACTTTTTGCCAAAATGAATGTCAAGGACAAGCCACCGGTGGTTGAGCAGTCACTGGCCAACCACTTCAACCCCAGTACCTTGTCAAAGATGGACACTTATATCCCAGTTAAGACGAACAGCATCTCCGCATCTATCTACCAAAATGTGTCTGCTGCACATTATTTACGGGCGTTGAACGTTACGCCCCATACACCTGGCTTACCAGGCCAATTTGATGCTGGAGATGCATAATCTCCTATTGATTGGCAAGCCTAACCCAAACCTTTGGGAAATGTGGCCACAAACCTCAACCTCCGAGCCTCCAGGTTGTGCCATTCAAGCCTGTGGTTGTGCCATGAGCCTTGCCGTGGTAGGGGAGAGGTGTGGCTAACAGACAAGGAGAAAAGCACATTTCCTGTCGAGATGACCACCTGTCGCCAGCATTTGGGAAGAAGTGCAAACTCTGTGGATCTGGGAATCGTGGTTACCCGGCCAACCCCCTCCAGAAGCCAAGGCTTCATGCCAGAGAGAGGGAAATTTGCTGGCACCAGAGCTTTCTGCGAGAAGCCCCCAGCGACACAGTGGTCTTCGACCGTTCGGATCGCCTAACAGGGGCTGACAGTGAGGAAAATGTTCCTTCCCTGCAGCCACATCGAGGTCCCGCTCATTTGATTCCCCTGAGGGGGATGGGTGCCCAACCTAGGGGTACACGGCAGAGAGGGACAACCAACAGTTCAACCCACTATGGGGGGAGGGGCACACCTGTGTTCCTAAAACGTTTCCCTTTGTGCAGCGACCCATTTTGATGCATTCACTCTGTTTTTCTGACTAATAAAGCCTCTGCTGTATCAAGGCATCCACAGACACAGATTGAAAATACAATTACAAGGAGATTCAATTTGTGCCTCGCACACTCACTTAAATAAACTCGGCAAAAAAAGAAACGTCCCTTTTTCAGGACCCTGTCTTCCAAAGATAAAAATCCAAATAACTTCACAGATCTTCATTGTAAAGGGTTTAAACACTGTTTCGCATGCTTGTTCAATGAACCATAAACAATTAATGAACATACACCTGTGGAACGGTCGTTAAGACACTAACAGCTTACAGATGGTAGGCAATAAAGGTCACAGTTGTGAAAACTTCGGACACAAGAAGCCTTTCTACTGACTCAGGGTCTCTGCCCAGGGTCCCTGCTCATCTGCGTGAACATGCCTTAGGCATGCTGCAAGGACTGCAGATGAGGACTGCAGATGTGGCCAGGGCAATAAATTGCAATGTCCGTACTGTGAGACGCCTAAGACAGCGCTACAGGGAGACAGGACGGACAGCTGGCAGACAATGTGTAACAACACCTATACAGGATCGGTACAGCCGAACATCACACCTGCGGGACAAGTACAGGATAGCAACAACAACTGCCCGAGTTACACCAGGAAAGCACAATCCCTCCATCAGTGTTCAGACTGTCCAAAAATAGGCTGAGAGAGGCAGGACTGAGGGCTTGTAGGCCTGTTGTAATGCACCAGACATCACTGGGCACAACGTCGCCTATGGGCACAAACCCACCGTCGCTGGACCAGACAGGACTGGCAAAAAGTGCTCTTCACTGACGAGTCACAGTTTTGTCTCACCAGGGATGATGGTCGGATTCGCGTTTATCGTCGATGGAATGAGCATTACACCGAGGCCTGTACTCTGGAGCGGGATCGATTTGGAGGTGGAAGGTCCGAAATGGTCTGGGGCGGTGTGTCACAGCATCATCGAAGTGAGCTTGTTGTCATTGCAGGCAATCTCAACGCTGTGCATTACAGGGAAGACATCCTCCTCCCTCATGTGGTACCCTTCCTGCAGGCTCATCCTGACATGACCCTCCAGCATGACAATGTCACCAGCCATACTGCTCGTTCTGTGCGTGATTCCTGCAAGACAGGAATGTCAATCTTCTGCCATAGCCAGCAAAGAGCCCGGATCTCAATCCCATTGAGCACATCTGTGACCTGTTGGATCGGAGGGTGAGGGCTAGGGCCATTCCCCACAGAAATGTCCGGGAACTTGCAGGTGCCTTGGTGGAAGAGTGGGGTAACATCTCACAGCAAGAACTGGCAAATCTGGTGCAGTGCAGTACTTAATGCAGCTGGTGGCCACACCAGATACCGAGTGTTACTTTTGATTTTGACCCCCCCTCCGCTTTGTTCCATTTCTGTTAGTCACATGTCTGTGGAACTTGTTCAGTTTATGTCTCAGTTGTTGAGTCTTATGTTCATGCACATTTTTACACATGTTAAGTTTGTTGAAAATAAACGCAGTTGACAGTGAGAGGACATTTCTTTTTTTGCTGAGTTTAGATAGACATTTGATTAAAAAAAGATTAAAACAGCAATATTACTGTTAGTCGCTCTTGAGACGCCATACAAAACAACATACAGTAACACTTCCTCAAAATAGTTATAATTAATCAAAGATGAGTCAAGAAATATGTCATTCATTTTGAAGTTTTTGCAGGGGAGGTTTTAAACTAATGACAACTAGACGTCTGTCGTTGAATGACAAACACTTAATTGAAGAATCCCTACTGTTGACCAATCACCAACGTAGGGGCGTAGACTTCGGCTACCGAACTTCGGCTTGCCTCAAGAGAAATGGTTGTGTGCTCCTTGGCTCCAGAGACCATGTGTGATATGGGAGTTGGCCAAAGCCCACTATGCGATGTCAAAAAAAAAGATTTAAAGAGAACTTGGGGTTACTTTGCGTAACCCCGGTTGTCTGATATGATGAGAGACATCTCGCCACATTTCCCTACTCACCCGAGTGTGAGGAAGTTCAGCACACTCAAGAATGATCAGGGAGAAGGCTCTTTAGTATGAGGGGAGGGGCTCCCTCATTCACCACTTGACCTGTCTGTCTCTGACAGATGTGTAGGATTGGTCCTTCGAGCTACTTAGATTCTGGTGAATCCCACTGCGATGTCTCACTCATAATACCTGAGAACCGGGGTTATGCAAATAACCTTATGTTTCTTGTGAAGGAGTTGTTTGGCATGTTCAACTGCTCAACTCTCTCTGGGCGAAACACCCAGATTGAAAAGGAGGCACCCTCAATGGCTGCCCATATAAATACCTGAGTAATATAGAGGGCACACCTGCCACGAGTGCCCTCCGTACTCACGTGACCATAGAGTTGGGTAGAAGACACCCCTGCTACGAATACTCTCTCCCCACCTCCAAGTCATGGATCAGGTAATTTTGAACAGTATTCTCAAATGTTTATACAGATATACATACTGTAGGCTACAATGAAATATGGCATAAATCTTATACTAGCAGTGCACATTCCATGCCCACCTGAGGATCTGTATGTTTCAGCCATCTATTTCCTGTGTTTGAGGGGTGCAAAATCCAATTGTCACTTAAATTTTGGATTGATTGCTTCAATTTTACTTCTGCGACTCTTTCATGCTCTTGCTTGTGCCTGTAGTTTTTTCCACGTTGACGCTATGACTGTGGAAATGTTTGTAATGACCTGTCAAACACTCAATGAAGTACAAAAAAATGAAAATATATTTTTAAACGAATATTGTCTTTCCGTTGCTTTTAATGCATCATCTCGACACTTGCCTCACAAGAAAGAAAAAAACTTAATTTCCTGTGGAATTTTAAAAAGTTATAACTTTAATACCGTAGAAATGTTTTCAAATTAGATGCTCCTCACCACTTCTTTAAACTGCCCCTCTCCTACCCTCCCTCCTTCTCCTCCCCTCCCTCTTCACTCCTACACTATCCTCTCCCCCTTCCTCTCCTTCCCTCTCTCTTTCGACCACATGTGGAACTCATTCTGTCCACAGAGACACTGAGGTATCGCTTTAGGAATCATGTTTCACAAAGACTCCTTTTGACCGCAGATACTTTTGTAGACTATAGTACCCAGTCTAGAAAACATTAGGCAGGGAGTATGACAATGCATTTAGAATACATTTGAATATGTTCAGGTGGGAATAGTGTGTGAGGTGCCTAAAAATGACTAGGAACGGGGCCACAACCATTTAAATGTTTAAAATGTGCTGTTTCTTGTGATTTCAGGAGTGGATGATTAAACCTTGAAACATCAGCATGCATGTGAATCATCACAGTTAATTTAGTGAGCAACTAGCAGCAAATATAATCTGATTAAACACCCGGGTGGTGGCTATTTTGTTAATTTTTCATAACGTTTGCATGGACGCACACTCTTAATGTCTCAGCAATACCAACCACATTGCCTCATGCCGCTCTGCTAGTGACTTAGCAAATGTTCCTATTACTCACATCTGCAGTTTGTTAGATTCATTTAACCGGGAGGAAAGTGTCCTTGTGTGCACCCGGGTTAGTCTCACACGTGCCAGTAGGGTCTAGTATTTGTGGGTCTTCAGATGGCTGTAGAGGTTGAGCCGGAAGCCACATATTTTGGTGCAGTGTGGACAGGGGTGAGTGGTGGTTGGGCCTTTCTGGTGTTGAGGCACACACATGAATAGAAACAACACGACACACAACACTTAGTCACGCAACACTTAGTCACGCAACACTTAGTCACACATCACACAACACTTGGTCACACAACACTTAGTCACACAACACTTAGTCACGCAACACTTAGTCACGCAACACTTAGTCACGCAACACTTAGTCACACAACACTTAGTCACACAACACTTAGTCACACAACACTTAGTCACAAAACACTTAGTCACAAACCACTTAGTCACAAAACACTTAGTCACAAAACAGATGGCATGACAGGCGATGAGGGGAGAGACACTAAAATAATGTGTTGGGTAGTCGATGCTGCTCTTTAGGGCAATGTGAGGGTATAACTCTGAATTCTGGTGTTCTGGTGTTCTATAAGCAAATGTACATCTTACTGTGGGTGGAACCTGGTTCATGGTCTAGACTTGAGAAGCTCTGGAACTATTAAAAAAATTCTCCCCAAAACCCAAATACTCCCCATTTCTTCTTTCTCCCTTTTTCTTCCCTCATTATTCATTGCTTTCACAAATGGATTATCGTCAGTCGGTTGAGGTTTGAAACAAGGGCCTGTAGTCAATTACATAGACACGATGCCAAAGCCATTTGTGCATTCCAAATGTCACCCTTTTCCCTGTAGTGCACTGCTTTTGAGCAGAGCCCCTATGTCTCTGGTTAAAAGTAGTGAACTACAGTGGGTTGCGAAAGTATTCCCCCCTCTTGGCATTTTTCCTATTTTGTTGCCTTATAACCTGGAATTAAAATGGATTTTTGAGGGGTTTGTAACATTTGATTTACACAACATGCCTACCACTTTGAAAACGCATTTTTTTTTTCTTGTGAAACAAACAAGAAATAAGACAAAAAAAAACAGAACTTGAGCGTCATAACTATTCACCCTCCCAAAGTCAATACCTTGTAGAGCCACCTTTTGCCGCAATCCCAGCTGCAAGTCTCTTGGGAAATGTCTCTATAAGCTTGGCACATCTAGCCACTGGGATGTTTAGCAGTATGCTTAGGGTCATTGTCCTGCTGGAAGGTGAACCTTCATCCCGGTATCAAATCTCTGGAAGACTGAAACCACCATGCTTTACTGTGGGGATGGCGCCAAACATAGCGCTTTCCTTGATGGCCAAAAAGCTCAATTTTAGTCTCATCTGACCAGAGTACCTTCTATTATTTTTGGGGAGTCTCCCACATGCCTTTTGGTGAACACCAAGTGTTTGATTTTGATCTTTAAGCAATGGCTTTTTTTGGCCACTCTTCTGTAAAGCCCAGCTGGAGCGGTTTGAGATAAATACACATGACTATGGTTGCATCCAAAATGGCTGCTTTGAAATGCTTTTTACATTCGAATCACAAACGATTTATTTTTTAGGAAATCATGATGAAAGTGGGCATTTTAGGCCATGTTTAGACCTATACATGCCTCCTGTAAGACCAATGATCTGTGAACAGTACATGATACAGGCATCTTGAAGTCATTTATACAACGTATAGTGTGCTCTAACATGGATTATGTTCAGATTCTGAAATACACATTTTCACATTCATTTATTCAACATTAAAACTAGGAACATCTCCAAACTATCGTTTTTGATGTAGCTTTTATCCCTTAATTTTAGACCTATTGTGTGGGACACTATAGTCTTCATACACATCACATTTCCAGAGTTGGCTCTCTGGTACGACCCATTTTATACATAGAAATGAACATTATAGGTCATTAACCAATCACATCCCACCTTTTAGGATTACACATTCAGCAACAGTTGAGGACAATATCTCTCATCACAAGATGCTCAATATAGATATGTATTCAGTTGCATTATCCCCACATTTTTCCTCCTAACCGTTTTGTGCATTTTGTGTTTAACCTTGGAAAGATCCGTCTTTTAAATTTGAGAATTAGGATTATACTGGCACACTGCTCATCGATCAGAAAATAATAGACAATGGACCACCATTGCCCCCTAGTGGTATATCTGTCTCATAACATCCATGACTGAAAGTCATCAGTGGATGTGACATTCATTGCCCCACAACTGCTCTATCATACTCAAAAGAAATGTCCTTTGTGATTGAATACACGTTTTGGACATGTTTTCAATTATACCACAGTGCTGCATTACAATATAACCTACCAATCAGAAAATACCTCCTTTTCTCTGGAAGTTATCTTATTAACATCTTTCTCTCTCCTTCTCCCCCCTCCCCTCTCTCTCCCTCCATGTTGTCTCCCTCCCTCCCTCCCTCCCTCCCCTCTCTCTCTCTCCCGCCATGTTGTCTCTCTCCAAACCCCCCCCCCCCCCCCCTCCCCCCCATGTTGTCTCTCTCCAGTCTGAGGCCCCTGGATGTAGAGTTTATGAGTCGTCTGAGTAAAGTGGTCAACATAGTCCCTGTCATCGCCAAGGCAGACACACTCACCCTGGAGGAGAGGGACTTCTTCAAACAGACGGTAAGGTGTGTGTGTGTGTGTGTGATGTGTATAAATGCACGTGTGTGTACACAAAAAGCCTATGACGTTGATCTGTAGATTTGCTTTTTAACGAGAGGGTAAGATCACACACAGGCCGGTATGAAGCGATGCCAGGCATTACAAACAGCAGCCATCTGGATAAACTACTGTACTGGATACCACTACTCTAGGGAATTTAGAGTAAGGTTTATGCAGCACTTGGTAGAGGCTGTCTGGTAGCTGCTCGGTAGAGGCTGTCTGGTAGCTACTGGTAGAGGCTGTCTAGTGGTAGAGGCTGTCTAGTAGCTACTCCTCCATGATAGAAAGCATAACCCTATCTGTTGATGACTGAGTCATGCTTGTGGTATAGAGACTAGAGGCCCTCTGTCGATTTAAATGTAGTTTATATTATTTGGAATTCAATGGAATTCTCAAATGCTACTTTCTCTTCCTGTTGTCACTTCTATTCCAGGATAGGCCTAAACTACCTGCTTTGTTTAGTCTAGAAGAAGCCTCTGCACCCCCCCCCCCACTCCCACTGTTCCTCCGTTTCTGTTGGCCAGTGGTCAGCCTGGGAGAAGAAAAGGAACCTGTACACACACACAGAGAGAAGAAAAGGAACATGTGCACACACTCTCTAGAGGGACGCAAGTCTCCACTCTCTGGCATCCTGCGACAGCTTTATTAATTCTGGAGGAGGATACACATTGGGCGACTTGGCTACTGTTCCCACGACAACAGCCAATTTATTTTTTTAACCTTTATTTTACTAGGCAAGTCAGTTAAGAACAAATTCTTATTTTCAATGACGGCCTAGGAACAGTGGGTTAACTGCCTGTTCAAGGGCAGAACGACAGATTTTGTACCTTGTCAGCTCGGGGATTTGAACTTGCAACCTTTCAGTTACTAGTCCAATGCTCTAACCACTAGGCTACCCTGCCGCCCCCAATGAGAGCAAGGCCGAGCAAGGTAGAAGCTCTGGGGCTTGTAACCCTGCTTGTTTTGGTTGGCTGCATGGGCTGGGCAATGTACGACCCTGGGATTGTGATCTTGGGATTGTGATCGTTTTTTTTCTTGTTCCCTGCAGCAGTTGACATGCAAGGGAACTAGAGAGCTTTTTATTAATGTTTTGCCATCTGTGTCCAACAGTGTGTGGGTGCGTGCTCTGTTGTAGCTTTTTTTTTAAATGTAGTCAGCTTACATTTCATCCTATAATGTAGGCCGAAGGCTGAGAAAGTTTAAAAAGTTACAAGTTTAAACTTTTCAAAAAGTATAAACAGAGAAATGTAGAAAATCTGTTTGATCATCGACCAAGTGTAAACTGTGAGCGGAACATTCGTTCATTTAAAGGCCATCACCGCTGGCAGAAGAAGCCTGTCTGTGTTTGTCATTATAAAAAAGGCGGCCATTTTGTGTCCGGCTGTATATTTGTTTAATGGTTGTTAACCTCCACATTACATGGTTTAAGGTCATCACCAGCCTTAACAGCATGAGTATTTATGGTGGAATCTGAGTGAAATACAGTACGGTGACATGTAGTCAATCATTTCATATTCTCTGAGATTAAATACTTGTATATTTATCGTTTCAGTAATGGTGACCTTACCCTGATTGTTTGGACCAGTGTATCTGGAGATCTACATGAATAATATTTATGATGTCACCAAGCCTCCCTCTGTTTTTATTTTTGGCAGTTAGCCAGTGAAAGTTGAGTTGGAAGAATGAGTACCGGCAGGCTTATTTACTGTCGATGGATTCTGATGTGATACAAGTCTCAGCTTCCCTTCCCCCGGGCTTTCCCCTGGTGGTGAGTGAAAGGCTTTGGTGTGTGATGCACTGGGCAGGACACACACTCCTCCACCTCCCGGACTACCAGGGTGACTTGGTACATGACATGAGGTGGAAACAGCCATTGTTTTGCCCTGACTGCTGTTCTACAGTACATTTGATGTGACACTGCAACATGGTGTCAGATTGTGACGTGTTTCTGTTTTTATGTTTGTGCAGATCAGGGAAGGACTGCGAGACAACGGGATCGACGTCTACCCTCTGAAGGTGTTTGACGAGGATTCTGATGACTGAATGGATAAAGGTGAGTTTACAGTGTTGTAAATACACACACAAACACGACCAACCGACCGACGCATGGATTCATTATCGTCTGGAGATGATCCCATTTGCTGTGGTGGGGAGCAACCAGGAGTACCAGGTCAATGGAAAGAGGCTTCTGGGCAGAAAAACTAAGTTGGGAACCATAGAAGGTAATTCAACACACACACACACACACACACACACAACCCTTACTATCCCTGTCAAACTAATCATGTCAAATGGGTTGAAGCAGATTTGCCATTGCCTGACTGGACTGCACAGTACAGCGGATCAATCATGCATGTTACTCCTGCCAGTACATGTTTAAATCCCAGCCAACTGATTTTAACATCTGTCGTCTCACTCATTCACGTTTCTCTGGTCTGTCTTTGACTAAACAGATTTAGGAGTAATAGACGCGAGGACAACGATTTACAGAACCGTCTGAATCCGGGTCCTGTCTGGAGCGTGATGTCATGAGCTCTGCTGGTCGGCTACTGCATAGCAACCTAGTGGTGCCAAAAGTCCTGGTCTGCCGTAGAAAGCCTATGTAAATTACAACTGCCAGGACGACCCCCACCCAAAAAATGTTTCGATGTCGTTTTGGGCTCTAATATGTGTTTATTATGATCAAGTTCAATCCCCACTGTGAATTATTTTAAAGTTTGCTACAAATCGAGATATATATTTTATGTAGTGATCCATTCTGACTACTACGTTTGTCCACACAGGACCAGGTGCTGACACAGACCAAAATGAAGGGTCGGCAGGCTACGAGGAGGCTTGCCCCCCCATGCCGTAGACATTATGGTTGACTCTCTCAGGCAGGATGAAAAAGACTACATCGACCATGTTCCTTTGCTAGTTACGGTCACTGTGATCCTTAGCTGATTTTTGTTGTTGTTGGTGCCGTTCAGTCCCATTTAGCAATATGGCGGCGCTTCAAATTCTGATATTTCCGGCTTCATGCGCCATCGGGAGTTTGCCATAGGAATACGTGGATGACGTCAGCGCAATTCACCATCTACTGGTTTGAATGTCTATGACAGACACGGGTGTACTATACTGTAGTTGAGAGCATGCGTGCACCTACGCCTCACACAAACTATCGTAGTGTTTATGGTTTTTGGACTGCGCTGAGCATTCTTACTGCCAAGTTCGGGGTTGTACCAAGTGAGCGTCCTTGATTCATTGCTGGGGGGAATAGGGGGGTGAACAAAGAGAGGAGGGGGAAAGAGAGGAATGTCAAAGCACCTGTTTACTGGAGGCCCGACTGTTTCCTTCCCAGAATGCACCTGGCCCCTTCAGGGCCCCTCTTGGCCCTTGGTGAATGCTCCTTTCATCACTCCACACTTGTATAGAACAATTATATTATTCTGGACCTCTATTCCTGTTAGGTCTGTTCAAAGAACCAACCAACCAGAGCTTAGCTTTCTAGTGTTCTGGTACTTAGTTCCTGTTCTGGAACTGTCAAGGTCTCCTACCCCATAGTCGATTGACGTGCCTGTGCTTCAATCTAATTAGCATACCAATACAACTCTTTCTATTCAAGCTGGACGCCTTCTTCTCAATCGTCCTTTCGCATCTGTGCTGGAAGGTGTCAGAGTTACAGCGGTGTTTATCAGACCAGGAGACATCCCCGAAAATCTATTTTTCTCAATAAAACGTCCAAAGAGTTTGGGCATTTTTTGCTTCATGACCCCCACTAGCTTCCTGACCCCCACTAGCTTCACGACCCCACTAGCTTCACGACCCCACTAGCTTCCCGACCCCCACTAGCTTCCCGACCCCCACTAGCTTCACGACCCCACTAGCTTCACGACCCCCACTAGCTTCCCGACCCCCACTAGCTTCCCGACCCCCACTAGCTTCCCGACCCCCACTAGCTTCCCGACCCCCACTAGCTTCCCGACCCCCACTAGCTTCATGGGACTCGTCTGAAGTCTGTACTGACTGTGCCAACTTTTGTCTGTAGAATCTGAACTCTTTGAGCTACAAACTATTATGAGGGAGTGAGTGAGAGGAAGAGAGCTGCTGGGCACGTCTGCACCTCCATCGTAGGAAAAAGTCGGGGTGTTAATACTTTATGAATGCACATAAAATACTATCTGAAGGTAAAAGTGTCATATTAAAGTGGCAATCTGCAGTTGCTTGATACATTTTTGGACTCATAAATCAATTATATATGCCAATTTGATTCCTCGAGAATACAACTTATAAATGCCTCATGAGCTTAGTTCAACTGTTCTACCCCATCATGAATCCTAAATCTAAAATTGTTTTACTCCAATATTTGTAAACAACATACATTTAAGCAACACTGTATAGCCTCAAAACATGGTTAAAACTATCATTTTGATATAATGGTCCTTGCAAGCCATAGCTCGGTCTATGAATTTAAAAGTGATTACATTTCTGGAGGCCCATCCCTCAGCTTTTAATCAAAACAGAGGCGGGGTTGCGGCTTTGTTGTTGTTTCAACTGCGGATTCTAGTTTTAACATAATGAATATGGCATCCTATTCATAGGGCTAATGATAAGTTCCAATCAACCATGGATGTATGATAGTATACCTTTGGGCAAATCAGATGTCAATAGCCTACATAAACCTAATCTCACTCCAAATGTACTTTCACATACAGCTTGTGTAATAACAGTCAGTTAGGCTACTTTCAACTATTCAACGTTATTTAGGTAGTCTACGCAAATGAGTAGGGAAGCTGATCAATGTCTAAATATTATGAGACATGTCAAAATGCTGAATTTTGGCACTTTGTCAAGTCTTATTCATATTTAAAAAAAATCAAATTTTATTTCATTCATTTAAACAGGCTTTTTAATTGGTGCACAAGTTCAACTTTAAATATCAAAGGGATGCAAAGGGACTCATTTTGTGGAACAACCCATCACTTTTATGGCTGGCAACTAATGTGACACACACACACACACACACACACACACATCCACTCACACTGAGCCTCCTCCGACATCTCCCCATCATCACTGGCTGACATGACATAAAGGACTGTACATACCAATACCAAGTGTATAACCATTTTTACATGATCAACTGCCAAAACAGAGTCTCTGTTAGCTGGAAGTTCTAGTGTAGCTCGTTGTAGGTCAGAGCTGTTGGGTAAACAGTACAAGATGTCCCCTAGGGAGATGGGATGCCACTGTATTCTAACACACAGAAGAAGTGTACAGACCAGCTATCTAAGTATAGCAGATCAACATTTAGTTAAACTAGAAAGACCTGGTTGAAATGACCTGGTCTACGTAGTGTTGTGCTGTACAGTGTTGTCTAGATATTGGGAGGTAGGGTTTAGGTTCTTTGTACATTTTGACACGTCTGCGCTGCACAGTAAAACAGCAATGCAGTGTGGAGCAGTAAGGCCTCTTGCCAAATGATCCCGTCTATACCAATACGCCAATGTCATATTTGTGACATTTACTGTTGTGTTGTTGTTATTATAATATTATTGCGTTGTTTTTTAGCTAGATTTGGGTGTAGGGAACACACCTGTTTTCTCCCTAATGTGTTTTCTCTTCTGCAAACCAAATAAATATCCTTTCTGTTTATGCTTCTTATGTACCCTTTTGAGTTAGATGACGCTCATAGGCTTCTAAACACACCCCTTATTCTTCTGACATTCTCCCGCTCTGTCGTTCGCTACGGAGAAGAAACTAACGTCTGTTGGCGTAGCCTTTGAGTCTGGGTAGCCAGGTAAGGAAAACCTATGTAGACCCTGTTTGGTTGTATTTATCAGTATCTCCTTACTTTATGTCCCCTTTATTTATAGGGAATTGTATGAATCTAGATTTATATTCTGTCTTTTTGGACATGATGCAGGTTAGGACTACAGGGAGGAAGAATATGTTGCCTGTATACACAGTTTGAAGTCATATTTAGTTCCCCTGACAGTTTTGCATTCTGGGTGTAGTCGACCTATAACTCCCTTATCTTCCCTACTAAACATTTATTCCAAAAAGTTATAAATGTGCCATTCAGCCAAACACAGTTCATCACTCAGCTAAAAACTCATGGAGAGTACTATTCATTCAGCCATGTAGCTCGATAACATAAATGAAAAGTTACTGCAATGTTTATTGTTGTGTAATTTATGGTATGATAGCATATCAAATACGCATCTTAACCTATCTCAAAGAAATTAAGACTTTTATTGTTTACACTTATTCAGTATTGATGGCCAATTATTGACCTGACTCAACCAATCACAAAAGCCCCTTTCCTCATAAGCAATTTGGCGTGTCTGAAACCCTGCGAAACAAGTTCACGTGTTCATTTCGGAAAAACTACCAAAAAGGCTTTTTACCAAAGCTTTACCATTGGTTTGGGTTTCATCGTCATAACGAAGTATTTTTTCAAAGTCGTAATGAGGAGAACCAAGCTACAAGGTATTTCGAAAACAATATGATACTGGAAGTGGTCTGATGGGGGTAAAATATGCCTACCAAATTGCAATGAAAAAGTCAACAACTTGTAAATATTTGTAAGTTTGGTGATGTAGGTGTACCGTTGCATCCACATCTTTGGCGAATATAATTAATGGAAACATTCTAGTATTGGAAGGTGGTCATTGTATTTAACTGCCTTCATAGGCCTAATAAACAATGTTGGATAATAAACTACAGTAGAGAAGCTACAATGTTATTCCAAAATGTTCCAAGGCAAATGTGTAGGTCTATAGGCTACTTTTTGTTTTCTAGAACGGATTTATTAATTTCACAGTAGCCTATACATTTGCAGTTCTGACAACTATTCAGTTGTCAACGCCAGACAGGTACTGTAGAGTGGGAAAATAGCAACTAGCTCACGGCTAGTTGCCATGTCCTGCGGCGTGACAACGCTTCAAACCGGAGCTTCACGAATCACACCTTGTTCACGCAACACTGGGTACACTCATTCATACCTCTCCTGTCATCTTTTCTCAGCTGCCGAGTACCATCAGTTCCTAAATCCATGTTGGCATGTTTAACTAGCTGGTCAGTCTATCTCACAGTCGCTCTCTGCCTTTCCCTGCCTCCTCCCAGGCTAGTTTTGAAAGACCTGCCTGAAAACTGAATAAGCCTAATCATCTACTCTGCTGACATTGATGCAGATGCTGACTACTACTAGGGAAAAGAGGTGGGTGATGGGTATACACAACTTTGTTCAAGTTGATAAGGTGTGCAGGCTGTGTAAATGTTGTGTATATGAATGACACCTGCCATATTGTAGATATATTTGTACATATACCAGATTGTTACCTAAATGTTGTGCTTAAAACATCACGTAAATTCGCAGATATGAGCATATGCCCCTCCAACTCGTAATTACTAGTGGGGAACTCATCTCCTCTCTGAGCTCCAACTTCTCCCACATGCTGAGCTCTGACGTCACCTACCAAGGAAATTACCTTGGTAACAGCATTTTCAGCAGTTAAATGGAACAACAAAACATTTATTTATGAAATGTATGACAATCTATTTATAGTGTGTGTAAACACTGTAAATTGTTTACGAGCACGAAAGCTGTACTTTTCGTTCATAGTTGACGGAGCCTGTTTGCCATTAGCCAAACGTTATTCTCAACGAGTTCAAAGCACGTGAACGCACACAACTCGTTTCTCCCAGTCTACATTTAGTACCCCACTTGTTATGAACGCAGAATAACTTAGCAGTTATCTCAACCACTCCACAACCATCGTTAAAGAACACCTTGAAAACGCTCTGTACTCAACCCAAGTCGTCTATTGGCTAATGAAGGGAATCCTCTTGGCAGTGAAGAGCGAAGCTTATTGTTTTGGTATGCAAATGCTTTTGTTTAGAAGTGTGTGTGTGGGTCAGGGACTTTTCATACCCCCTCTCTTCTCTTGTAAAATGGCGAGACGTCGGGGTCAAAATGGCGCCCGCTGTGTGTGGCTCTTTCTCTCACCTTTTTTCCCCGAACCAGCCAGCCGGGTGGGTGCTCTCGCTCCCTCCCTCCCTCACGCCCTTTCCTCTGGCTAGTAGGTTTTGGATTTTGCTCTGTCTGCCACTGCCAGGTAAAGAGCAGCTCATTATCTCACACTCTTTCCAGCACAGTGCCGCCTGCGTATCCCTTAGAGATGGAGAGGGAGAGAGACGTGCTGCTCTCAGATCCATAGCAGCAGTGTTCACTCAGTGCCCAAACACACACACTCCCTCCTCCCCTAACTTTTTATTTTCCAAAACACCGCTTTTGTGTCACGGTGTAATTCAATTAATTTGCCATTCAGGGACACTTTTTTAAAGAGCAGAGACCCGATGGAGTGTTTGTGTGTGTGTGTGTGTGTGTGTGCGCTTCGCGAGAGGCTGTGCATTGTAGCGCCATACTTGTTAGTTAGTAATCAAACAGCTGTAGATTGGTTTGTTTTTCCACCATGTATCTGCGACCCTTGTCAGACAGCGCGAGAAACCCCATTGAGCTTATTGCGCTCAAGGGAGCCCTAGTCTTTTCTCCCAGACAGTTCTCTCTGGCGCTGTGTGTGTGTGCACGCGTGCTGTGTGTGTGCACGCGTGCTGTGTGTGTCAGGGCGATGCCCCCATGTTGCTGCAGTACCAGTGTTTGTTACACGGTACCAGGGGAGTCAACATGCTGTAGTACACTGGGAAACACTAGGTGGTCTGCATTAATGAGACAATCACACAGCCTAATGTACACACGCTGGAGGCTGGGGGCAGCAGACGTCAACATTGCACATTTGGCAGAGTTTCAATAGGGTTTCAGTTATTTTTTGACAGGGTGTGTGGTCTGTGGTTGACTATCTGTGCCTTTTGTAATGGATGGGAGTTAGTAGGATAATTCAGTATCGTTGCTCATAAATAAAGCATTGAAATTCATACTTATGTTATGACATTAATGCAATGGGTAATCTTGGGTAACCCAGAACTAAATCTAGATTTTGTTCACGTTTATGTCAACAGTCAGTCTGTCATGAGAAACTATGCAATGGGAGAGTGAGGGATGGCGTCCTGAGCACCAATGTTGAGCTGAAGGTGGCCTTCAGGAAGGGGAACTGACCAAACCACACCTTTTTTCCCTCCAGTGCTGAGTCAACGTTGGCACTCATGCCAAGTTTAACAGCGGGTTCGGTGTATAGGGACTCATACACCGCATCAATGCGTGCCAGACTGCCAGCCACACCGTATTCACAACGTATTGCTTTAACGTGGCATGGCGCCATGGTCGTTTGGCACCGAGACGGTTCGCTTCTGAAACCCGTCATCGTATATACACAGACGTGTCGTCATATAGAGGAAGCATTGTTTGGGTTGTAGAGAGGGAAGATGGCGTACATACAGTCACAGTGCTGACTGTCTGGTGCCTCTACAATCACTCTGCATGTAGTCGTACTGATTGCTCGCTATGTCGTTGCTAGGCAGAGTTCATAGGCTGATACACGGTCTGTATTGGTAATATTGCACCAGAGGAAATTTCCTTCTCTTTTCTCCCATGTTTAACTATCCCACGTCTTCCTCAGTGAGTCTCATCCTCAGTCTCTCTTCCAGAGGCTCAGACACGCAGCACAGGAGAAGTCAGTCTAGTCAGTCTATCGTCACTCTTCCCCACCCTCGTCGTCTGTGAAAAACAGCCCATTCAAGCCAAAACAAACGATCGCCACCAAAACAAAAGATCGCCAGCCCCGCCCGCTCCTCTCCCCCTGCCCGATGCAAATAATCAACACAAGGTAATTTGTCGCTAATTAATTGTGGGATTGTTAATGGCGTCGCATTTAAAGCATGAATGTTTCGTTTTTTTCTGTCCCTCGCCGTTTGTTAATAAGCCGCTTGAAAATCTGTGTTTTGGGTGGTTTTCGACACCCCCGGTTCGTCTGGTGGCAGCGGGACCCCGCCCCCCCAGACACCCAGTCGCCCCCTTATTCTGCCCACTTTACCCTTGAGAGCTCCGCTCCGCGAACGGAAGAGCCTTCCGTACACCTGTTTGTTGTTGATCTATGTTAATGCCCCATCGTCCATCTGTTTCGTTTGCTTAATTGTGATTTTGCTTGTTTCCAGCCATGTTATCACCCTTCGACATGCACCCACACACCTCATTACCGGCATTCATAACCACGCCAGGACACTCCCTTGGTTTCCATCTCCTGGCTAATAGCCAGCCCTCAGACGGCCCTCGGAGAGGAGGGGCTGCCGCCCCCGCCCTGCCGGTATACAAATTACCCTAGTTTTGATTAAAAGACAGCTGCATATTTGTTTCAACTTGGCACCACACACACAGGAAGCAAGGATGAGGCATGCTGCATCTCCAGGGAGCTGGAGGGTTGTTTAGCTTAGTGAATGTTGCGAGTGTTTGCTGTTTTCAGATGGAAACAGGGAGCTAAAAGAGTGGAACAAAAGAGCTGCCCGGGGCCTGCTTTTGGGGGTGATGGACCACACTGGCTCATTGGTTGGAGGGTGAGGCTAACACTGTAGTAATGTGTTGTGTGACGATAGCAAGACAAATTGAGAGTGAAATCACACAGACGGACGCTAGAATGCAGTGGTTCTGTGACGTCACAGACGCTTTGCAACGTCTCAGGTTCGGTTACACTGGCAGGTGAAATGTGCGGCTTTCGCTTCACCGTCCTTGAGCCAAGTCAAGGAGAGCTTGGATTGTCTTCCTCAGTTTGTCCTCTTTGCCGTCCCTGAGGGCTAAGGTGGTGGTGTATGGGTCCTCTAAGGGGGTGTGGGTGATGTATGGGTGGGTGTGCACACTGTAAGGCCATAGGGGTGGGTGAGGGTAGGAGGGTGGGACTGTTGGCATGCAGCCAGCTCCAGTGGAATGTATTCGGGGATGGGGGGGGGGTGGTGGTGATGCATAATAAATCACAAACAATGAAAGTAGACAGACAAAGGAGTAGGGGGTTGGTAAGGGGTGGGCAGGTGCAAGCCAAGGGTGGCCACATAGAACAAAAACCAGAGGAAATGGTGCCGTGAAAGTCATGTCAATGAAATAGGCAGTTATACAGATGGATCGGGTTGGCATCCACACAGATTGTATTTGTGTTTCTTGCCGTCTAAGATGGGCAGCGGTGCTTCAGGCTGTGTCCTTTTCTGAGAAGGTTGATGTTCACATACTGTCGTGCAGGAATGCACGGTACAACTGTTCTTTTTGTGAAACTAAGGCAAATTGCTGCGGCAATATTTATTTTGGAGCAAAATCAGCAAAATTATTTGGGGGAAAATGGACAGGTTGTTATTGATTTTAAGAATTCACAGCCTATGTTTTGGTAGGGATTCATTTATTGACCGTGCTCATGCTTTCCAGTACATGTGTATAGGCTATTGCTCTGCTGATAGTGTTGCTACACTGCCCCCTGCTATATGTCGGTAGTATTTCACCCTCCTGCCTGTTTACCCTCACCATGGGCTGAAGCTAATTTATTTCTGACAACAATGCACATTCTGATTCATCAGCCCGCTCTGAGCCCTCGCCACTCCATCCACCCCTCTCTCACTCATCTTATCACTGTTTTGTCAAGGAAAATATAAGTTAAGCTCACCTTATTTACATTTATATGATCAGACTTTCGCTTCCTTATGGACTATGCAAATGTGCCCTTTTCCGAGACTTGGTCACTGAACACACAGATTTGTTCCCGGGTAGAGAAAAATAATAACATTGCCATGTAGGAAGATGCAGACCCACGTTTGGGATTTGTGGACCTCATGAATTTGGTAATGATACATTTTGTTTACCCTACCCTCCCCTTAAAGCTCTTATCAGTCTATTTTGAGTCATGGGTACATAACCTAAGATTTGATTTAGGGCTAGAAATGTCCATCTTTCTTGTGCTGTGTATATTTATTTATTTTGTTGGGTTGTTGCTGCCAGGGGCGGTCTTCAAAATATCATTTTTCATTTTCTCTCCTCTCTAATGGCCTCTAAATTCCATCATGAGGGTGGTGTGTTTGTGGAATGTTGGCAAGAATCTTGGTGGCGGGGGGGCGCTCAGAGGCACATGTCTTTAACTCCTGTTTGGAGGAGAGGAGTGGGAGAAATGAAAGAACGAAAAGAGGACTAAGGGCTGGCTTGATGAATCCAGTCAGCTCAAGTTTATTTGAAAGAAAGCCCACGGCTCATGTGTGTCCGTGTGGGTGTGTGTCCGTGTGGGTGTGTGTACCTCGATGCTTGAGCTGATCTCCCCGGACCCATTGTGAAAGAATGGCCATTGATTTGGGGTGTGTGTGTGTGTGTGTGTGTGTGTGTGTGTGTGTGTGTGTGTGTGCGCTTGCCTGCCGAGTGTAGACCAGAGGGAATAGCACTGTAGAAAATTACTTTCTGCCAGCATATTACCAACGCCAGTCTTTATATTCATGGCGGACGACTCAGGTGATTACAGCCCTCCCCTCCCAGCCTCAGCCCTAACCCATGCAGCCCTGGTCTGCCTGCCCTGCCACTGATGAAACGGGGATGTGGAATATTTATCAGACACTCCAAGCCAAACCCAATAATATAATCCGGTAATACCAAATTAATTTTCTCCCTGGCTGCACTTTGATTGGGGTGTTGATACAAGGTGAAGAAGTCAAGGGATTTCTCAGGTTGCCTCGAGTGAACCGCAACTAGCCCTCCTGGCTGACACTCCGCTGGCTCACTGACCCCATTATGCCCCCCCCCCCCCCCCCCCCCCCCCCCCCCTGCCCACCCACTTTGTGTCCCTGTCTCTCTCTCACACACACACACACACACACCCTTCTGCCACCAACCCCCATCCTCCACGCTGGACCAATGTATGACATGACCAACAACAGTAGACGAATGTAATCAACACTCAGAGTAGACTCAAATGTCACTCGTCACTGCAGATGACCTGGGCACCACATCCACACAAAACAACAGCCAGTGATACTGCAGGCTATCCCTCAGACGAGGAACATCGTGTTCTCAATCCCCAGAGAGTGGAGGAACATCGTGTACTCAATCCCCAGAGAGTTGAAGAGACGCTTGTGTGAGGTGTAACATGAGATGTGGTGATGTGTCAGTGTTGGGATGACGTGAAGAGGTATAGGCTCCCTTGTTTTAATCCCATCACAAATTCTCTCTCTCTCTCCTTCTCTCTCTTTCTCTCTCTCTCTCTCTCTGCGCTGTGTCTTTCGCACTCTCTCCTCTCTCGTACACTATCCTTTCTCTCTTTCTCTCGCACACTGTCTCTCGCGCTCAATCTCTCTCTCTGTCTCTCTCTCTCTTGCGTTTCTTTCTCTCTCGTACTGTCTCTCTCTCTTTCGCGCTGTCTCTCTTGCGCGTGCACGCTGTCTGTCTCTCTCGCACTGTCTCTCTCTTTTGGGCGCTGTCTTTCTCTCTCTCGCGCGCGTGCGCTGTCTCTCTCGCGCGCGTGCGCTGTCTCTCTCGCGCTCGCTGTCTGTCTTTCTCGCGCTGTCTCTCTCTCGCGCGCCTGCTGTCTGTCTCTGTCGCGCTCTGTCTCTCTCACGTGCTGTCTCTCTCTCGCGTTCGCTGTCTGTCTCACGTGCTGTCTCTCTCTCGCGTTCGCTGTCTGTCTCACGTGCTGTCTCGCGCTCGCTGTCTCTCGCTCTCTCGCGCTCTCTCTCTCTCGCGCTGTCTCTCTCTCTTTCGCGAGCGCTGTCTCTCTCGTGCACGCACGCTGTCTGTCTCTCGCGCTGTCTCTCTCTCACGTGCTGTCTCTCTCGCGCTCGCTGTCTGTCTCTCTCGCGCTCGCTGTCTGTCTCTCTGTCGCTCACTCTCTCTCTCACGTGCTGTCTCGCGCTCGCTGTCTGTCTCTCACGTGCTGTCTCTCTCTTGTGCTCGCTGTCTGTCTCGCTGTCTCTCTCGCGCTCGTTAGCTGTCTCTCTCTCTCGCGCTCGTTAGCTGTCTCTCTCTCTCGCGCTCGTTAGCTGTCTCTCTCTCTCGCGCTCGTTAGCTGTCTCTCTCTCTCGCGCTCGTTAGCTGTCTCTCTCTCTCGCGCTCGTTAGCTGTCTCTCTCTCTCGCGCTCGTTAGCTGTCTCTCTCTCTCGCTGTCTCTCTCTCTCTCATATGCTGTCTTTCTCTCTCTCATATGCTGTCTTTCTCTCTCTCATATGCTGTCTTTCTCTTTCACGCGCTGTCTCTGCCTCTTGTCTTATATAGAGTTAATTAGGAAGCTGCAGTCCATTGGTGTCAGAGCTCTGGTGTTTTATTATTCCTCCCTCTCGGCCCCGGAATCAGATGGAAGGCCATCAGTCACACACACACACACACACACCAACACATACACAGCTTATGACAGAATAGAGAGCTGCAGTGGCGCTCCTGTCTGGTATGCCCATCTGTTTCTATTTCTCTCTCTCATCCATCCCTTCTCCCCCCAGCCCTGCCATTGCCCCACCTGAGCACATTTGTCATCCCGACGACATGCTTTCTGAGTCCCGACCTCAGCCTCCCGCTCCAACGCTGATGGAAAACTTGCAGCAAAAACGCAAAAAGGTAAATGCGGACGGCAGGCGGAGGTTATTTGCAAGCCTGATGGAAATCAATGTCATGTGCCAGCCTCCTCCGTCCTCAGGAAAATTAGAAAGGGGGGGTAGGAGGAGGAGAGGGGAAGGATGGAGGAGTGGGGTAGGAGGAGGAGAGGGGAAGGATGGATGAGAGGGGAAGGATGGATGAGAGGGGAAGGATGGAGGAGTGGGAAGGATGGAGGAGTGGGGAGGAGGAGGAGAGGGGAAGGATGGATGAGAGGGGAAGGATGGAGGAGTGGGGTAGGAGGAGGAGAGGGGAAGGATGGAGGAGTGGGGTAGGAGGAGGAGAGGGGAAGGATGGAGGAGTGGGGTAGGAGGAGTGGGGTAGGAGGGGAAGGATGGAGGAGTGGGGTAGGAGGAGGGGAAGGATGGAGGAGTGGGGTAGGAGGAGGGGAAGGATGGAGGAGTGGGGTAGGAGGAGGGGAAGGATGGAGGAGTGGGGTAGAGGTTTTTCCTTCTGAATCTTAAGGGCTCCTGACTTTTCTTCAAAAGAGTCACTGCCATTTCATCAGGAAGCCGTTCCTTTCTTTTTGACTTGTCTTTTTCAGTCATTCGCCATAAATTTCCCCTTTTTGTCTTTTTTGTTTATGGACAACGGGACAAACAAACTCCCCTGCTGTATGGTTGGCAGATCAAAAAAAGACACTGTGCAAATTGGCTCACCGAGTAATGTTGCACTGTGATACCAGGCTTCACACAACAACACAACATATCGACACAATACAGAACAGCCAAAACGATGTCATTGGACCAAGGTTTTTGATTATGCAAACACAGAACAAAACACAAACCACTGCCAAGATTGCCTGTGATTTAGGAGGGATGTAGAGGGAGTATGTGGATGGCATCGTAAAACACATCAGCCCTGAATTGCCTCTCCTATTCAGCCATTTTAGCCTACAATCAGAGCTGCATCAGGGCTGCATTGTATTTCCAGAGGAGAATCCTCAGTCGTAAGATTTGAATATCCTGGGCTTGTCTGTGAAATATCACAAGCGTGGGACTGAATGCTACGTACGATACACTGTGGGAACGGTTTGGTTTTGGATAGCATGGAGATGTGGCGATGGTGAGCTTCTGTACAATACTCACTAGTGAATAGTGCATCTCATTGTGAGGTCAGGAGAACTTGGACAGCTGCAGCAGTATCCAGACAGTCAGACATACTTTAAGTTATTCATAAAACTACATTTCTATGGAACGAGTTTATTGTTGGTTGAATGTATTTCCATTATAATCTTTGACTGGATACCAGGGTTAGGTTGGGGTCAATTCCATTTCAATTTCACTATACAGGAGGTGAATTGAAATTTCATTTGAAACATGGAAAATAACCTCATTGAAGATACATTTTCAATTAATCTCTTAACTGAACTGAATTGAAATGGAATTGACCTTCGACCTTTCCTGGCACAACCACAGACAATCAAGGTCAAACCACTCTCTCCCGTATAGTATGTTAACCCTCACTGTGACACACACACACACCCTCACCCTCACTCACACACACAGTGTCACAGTGGTAGGCTAGATGGCCCATGCCGGGGCCCTGGCTGGCGTCTCATTTGCATACTTAACACAGTGGTCACAGTCTAGTTGACACGTTTGCAACCCACCACTTATCCCATTACCGGGTGTCCCTCGCCTCTGCATTGTCTGCTGTGTCTGCACTCTTTCTCACGCTCAGCTTTCCCACAATGTGAATGCATCATGTGTGTTCTGTGAATGCACACACACGTGACACACACACACACACACACACACACACACACACACACACACACACACACGTGTCATAAAAATAACACTACTGTATTTTTCTCATCACTGAAAGGACACAAACATTTTCAATGGTTTACCTTTTGTATTGTGTTTTAGGGATTTGTTCATATGCATGAATGAGTATTGGATAATAACTATATAGTAGTCCATATTGAAGCTCAAGTGATTACATAAAAGGACTTGTCGTTGACAAATCTGATTGTCCTGAAGTTTTTGGCCCGAGGAATGTTGAAGTCTGATCAAGGGGGGTACATTATTTAAACACGTCTTATCAAATTAAACAGTTAGTTTGGTAAGAGATCTCGCCACTCCCTCCTGCCACCCTTACACATACACACACATGCAAGCATTGCCGCGCACACACACACACACACACACACACACCATCGCCCATCCAGCCACTATGTATTTGCAGGGGTGTTAATATGGCCATTAAGGGTTTAATTTGGGTTGACGACTCTGCTCTAGCTGTGTAATTCAAATCTCAAACTCGCTCCCTGGCGCTTCCTGCAGCCATTCCTGCCTACCTACCCTATCCCTCTTCCTCTCATCCCTTTCTCTCTCTCTCTCTTCCGGGAGGGTACAATGTAAATATAACTGATACCTACAGGCGGTGAGGAGGAACAGCCTTTGTATTGTGTGTTCAGGGTTTTGTCTTTGCTTTGTCTTTCCTCCTGGCCAGAGGCTACACTTTAGTTTTTTGGTAAGAAACATTGATGTCACTTTTTTACTGAATGGAATTGTTGTTGCTGATAGGCCTACGGTATACCAACTCAAGCATTCTTACTACTGTTCGGCTTGAGAAGATCCGCCACAGCTTTCACATAAGGGCATGTGCCACTGGACCATTTTAGGCTTTCATGAGTTCTTATAGCCCAGGTCTAAGCCACATTTCACACCTTCATTTTGATCCTGAGCCCTGGACTTCGCTGACCCTGTTTAGTCCAGAGCAGGGTTACTGTAGCATAGCTCAGCTTTGTTATAGTAATGTGTTCTGCTTAACCTGCTAGGCTGAGAAGGGTTAAGCTAGCCCTAGGGCCAGTTTTAACCCTGAGTTAACCCCAAGGCCTATAGCAGTAAGTTATCTGACCTTTTGGTGGTGGATGAGCATCGCTCAATATCTTGATCTACACTCAATAGCTTCAGGCAGTTTGTCCATAGAGAGACGTATCAACACACCCTATTTCTGAACAGATGGACAAACTTGATATATTTTTGGGAAATTGCACAAGCTTTAGGTCTTTCTGTCGTTCGCGTCATTGATGGACTGAGAAAAAAAATGCCACAAGTTCATGTTAGGGAATTGATTGCCTATTATAAAGACGGAGACAACTGATCGCTCTGCCAAATTAGACGAACTGAGATCGAAACAAAATAATTATAATTATGTCGCTCCCTTGCTCTTTCCATATAGAGAGGCTGTTGTAACCAGGAGACGCTACGTTATGATCTTTCCTTCTCTTTCTCAGAGTGCTCTCTCGCTCGCTCAGCGCTCTCTCTCAAGGGGAAATGGTTGCTAATTGTCTTCAAATATGCATTGTGGCAAAGAATATTAGCAGACAACAGTCATTTTTGTTAACTCTCCCCAGTTATAAAACACATCTGCCAAGGAGTTGGCAGGTTTTTTTGATCATAATGCTCATTCTGTTTTCATTGTTTTGATTCAAGTTCTCCCTGAGCTTCTCTACATTTCAGTCATACAGCAGCCTCTCTTATCCACAGCAACTTACAGTTAGTGCATCCATCTTAAGATAGCTAGGTGAGGCAGCAACACGTCACAATTGTATCTTGTACATTTTCCCTCCACAAAGTATTTATTAGAAAAGTCAGCACTAGTGGGGAAAGAGGGTGTCGGGGCACCGTGAGTTATTTAAGATGCTCTTCAAAGAGGAAGGGTTTCTGAAGTTTTCCCGGAGATGGGCAGGGACTCCACTTTTTGGACTTTAGGGGGAAGCTTGTTCCGGGACAGAGAAGAGCTTGGACTGGGCTGAGAGTGGGCCAAGAGACCAGAGGTAGTGGGAATGGAGTGCTCTGGTTGGGGTGTAGGGTTTGAGCATAGCCTGAAGGTAAGGGGATGCAGTTCCCCTTGCTGCTCTGTAGCCAAGCACCAGGGTCTTGAAGATGATGCGTGCTTCGACAGGAAGCCAATGGAGGAGTGGTGTGACATGGAACTTAGAAGGGCTTATATGAAGAAGAGTCTCCATTAAAGGATGGGGAAGGGGGATACCTAGTCAGTTGCACAACTGAATGCATTCAACTGAAATGGGTCTTCAATCTGCCATTCTTCCCCTCTGAATCAGAGAGGTGTGGGAGGCTGCCTTAGTCAACGTCCATGTCATCGGCACCCGGGCAGCAGTTGTTGTTGGGGGTTAACTCCCTTGCTCAAGGGCAGAATGGCAGATTGTTCCACATTGCCGGGTCGGAAATTCGAACCAGCGATCTTTCGATTCCTGGCCCAACACTCTTAACCTCTGGGCTACCTGTAGCCCCCTTATTTGGCAATGTTTCTCAGTTCAATGTTTCTCAGAGAGCTGTCCTGTACCCGTGAGACATGTTCAGGATCTGATACCGCACGTGGTTATTCCTCGAATGAATATCACTAACCAGCTAATATGAGATGGCTTCTATCAGATGGGAGCATAGCTACGTGAATGATCAGTTATGTATGCACACACGGGGTGGAGCGTCACATCTTTGAAGAAGTAGCGATGGCTGGAGAGGGATAGATGAAATAATAAGGCCTGGCTAGCGCCACACACAGGCTGAGGGTCACCTTTTGAAGAAGTCGAGATGGATGGACGGAGAGATGGAGAGAAGAAGAGGGGGGAGTAGGCCTTGTGTCTGTTTCAAGGGCCGGAGATGTGGTTCACGCGGGACCAGACCCTGTGTCTCTCTTCACCACCTGTTGAGACGACCCCTCTGTGTTATACGTACACTCACATGCACGTGTTAGTGTCTACATGTGCCTGCTTCACACTAACAAACCCATTATCATGAGGGCAGATATACAGTATGTGCCAAAAAGGCCTGTTAATACTGTGAGTTAGGTAGCACAGAGACACAAGATTACAAGGGGAGGAAATAGACAAAGAGTGTGTGAGAGATTGAACAAATCCATTCAGGGTTGCAGCCTCTCTCTGATCTGACAGACTGCATCGCCGTGCTCAGCCAGTTCATTGCTGTCATTCCTTACATCTTTTGACATTTTCAATTATGTCTTTCACACAAGGCTGGCCGCTTGTTTTTTTCTCTCTCTCTTCTCCCATCACACTCCTCCACTCTCTTTTTTTCTCTCTTCCGTCTTCACCTCCATTCCTATTCCTTTGTAACTGTGTGTGTGTGTGTGTGTGTCAGCCCTTTAGATATGTGGGGGTCAGTTCACCCAGGGATCCTATTACTCCACTGCCCTGTGGCAAAGCGAGGGGTGGGGAGGAGGCAGGGAAGGAAGGGGGGGCTGTGGCGGAGGGAGGGAGGGATGGGGATGATTGTGGCAGAGTGAGGGATGGGGAGGGGGGGGAGGGAGGGGGGGCCGTGGCCAAGGGGGGGCTGTGGCAGAGGGGGAGGAGAGAGGGGGGGGGCTGTGGCGGAGGAGAGAAGTGGGTGTTGTCAGATATGTCAAGGGCTCTGTTCAATTTATATGGTGATCCTAAGGGGATCTCACAGGGCTATGTGAGAGTGGGTGTGCCAGTCTGTCTGATACCTGGTTTTCTTCCCATTCAATACATGATGTCCACTGACAAGACAATTGTTAAAGGGCTTGGTTCATTGTAAAGTATGGGGGTGGTTCTCTTTTAAAAATAAAAAAAAGTGTTTTACTGACAGTGATTGGTTGAATGAGGGGGAAACGGATAGAGGGGTACCACTGCAGAAGGAATTTGATCCTACACAGGCAGGGGATCGTAGTCTACATGGCTTCAACTGCAAGACCCACCCACAGGCACAAGGATATCGCTTTTTCAGTATTTCATTATGGTAATGGTTTCATATCGTAACTGATTCCGGGGAAACCCCTCTCTGGCAGAGGGACGTAATAATACTATGCAGTATTCGTAATGACTTCAGCAGCATAATCAGCATGTTTAGCGTCATTATGAAACACGCTGCCTTTCCCCCACCCTCCGCCTCCTTCATCACCACAACCACCGTGCCTACTCATGCCTTACAGCCATGGTTTTTGGTTAATGACATGAGCGGGTTGCCAGGTTCCACACCCTTTACCCCCCTCCTACTGAATCTTGACCCTGACCCTCTCCAGGACCGTGAGGGGTGGACATGTAGACCTGGCAACCCACTGGGGCCGATGTAGATGAACAAGAAAAACGGGAGTCGTCAAGGAGGGCTGATTAACGAGCATTTAATTGAATCCGTGATTCCCGTCTCGCCGGTCCACTCCACGTGGCTCCTCCTGAGCAGCTTATTATTTTTAACAAGTCTGGGATCTCCCCTCCGTTTCTTCTCCCTTTCCTTCTCTTTTCTACGGGCCCTTATCAGTGTCAGAGGCCCCAGACTGGGAATGAATGGAAGGAACGCCAATGATTAATGGAGATTTAAGACCTGTGGAATACGTCTAATCACTCTCGCTCTACCCCCCCCCCCCCCCACACTCTTTCTCTCTCCTTCTCGTTCTTACTGTTTCTCACCGCTTTACTTCTCTCTCTCTCCCCCTCTCCTTCACCGTCCCTCCCTCTACGTTCATTTTGGACCACTTGCCGCCGTCAGGAAATTACGCCATAGCCAATTACAGTGTTGAGATTTTAGCCCGGCGAAGATACTTATCTTACACTGCCAGATTCCTGTGTGTGCGTACGCCTGTGTTTGAGCGGTTAAGAGCAATTCGCTGGGTCTCGTTTCGTACGGCTGAGCAATGGCATGGCTTTCTATTTTCTTGTATCATGCTGTCTACAGATACTAAGGCAGTGACTTTAGTTCAAGTTGTTTCAGGCAGCAACCTGTGAGAGAGGAGGCTCTTTGCCTGTTGACCTAACCATGAGAGTGTGCGGGCAATTACTCAATCTGCACACCCCTAGATGGCTATGGGGAATGTATTCAAAAAATGCAATAGTGGCAAATGTGATACATTTGCTGATAATTGGACATTGCGGCAGAGAGAGAAAAGCTTTGCGGTAAGACAGAACACAATAGGAAACATTTAATTGACAGTGATTACTAAGAGCCCCCATCATTATCTTAGCTAACTGAAAAACCAAAGGTGTGTGTGTGTGCGTGACAGACCGTAAAGGTAAAACGACTCCCTCGCTGTGCTTATTACTCTCGCAAGCTTAAACTCCTTCCTAGATTGACACATTGCCACTTTAACACACTCTAGAGTGCTTCTGGCAGGCGGCTGCGAGTGTCATTCATCTGGAAGCCTTTTTTACATTTTATTTCACACAAGATTGGGAGGAGGTGCGGAGGGCCTCCTTTTCTCTGAGAGGTATTGCCTCCCTTATTGCTGTTGAAAATGCCCCGTCAAGTGCCAAGCTAGGCTGATTTATGTGTCTGATTCCTCCACTTCCTGTTCTTTCATTAGCTTTACAATATTCCCATTGTTCAGACGCCACTGTTATCACCTGAACCCAGACCTGTCGGGCCAGCCGCCTCGGCCGGGTGAGGAATCATCAAACAGGGAAGGGATGATGGGAGATGTCCATCTAAGCCTGGACTTTATTGCCTCAGAATGAGGGTGTGTGTAATGTCTCGTAAGGTGTTGGGGTTAACTGTATGGAGATGTCCATCTTAACCTCACTGGACTTTATTGCCTTCAAAAAGGTGGGGAGGGCGGTGTCTATGGGGTCTTTCAAGGTGCTGGGGTTTAGCCTATCGAGAGAGTGTGGTAGTAGAGTATGCCCCCTGACCTAATGTTAGATGGGTCTTTATTGAGGAAGGTCAAGATGGAGGAGCCTGTCTGTAATGAGAGTTAGCCAGGGTGATTTGAAGTGATTGAGATCAATACATGTTGTCATGATGTGGAGGTAATAAGAATGCAGATGCCATTTGGGTTATCGATTGGATCCCATTGGGTTATCAGTTGGTTGGTGGAATATGAATTTTCGCCATGCAAATAACGGTTTATTTTTAGTCTATTGTGTGTCTGTTTTCTGATGCGTATTTCAAATCAAATTTGTGACATATTTTGCAGATGTTATTGCGGGCGATGCAAAATGCTTACATTCCTAGCTCAGTGCAGTAATACCTCACAATACAAAATAATACATGTAAATCCCCAAAATGAAATGTTTAAGAAACATAGAAATACTATAACGAGCAATGTCAGAGTCCAGAATATACAGTATATCTCCGGAATATATATTTGGGGAGTTTCTCCCATTCTTCTCTGCAGATCAAGCTCTGTCAGATTGGATGGGGAGCTTAGCTGCACAGCTATTTTCAGGTCTCTCCAGAGATGTTAGATCGGGTTCAAGTCTGGGCTCTGGCTGGGCCACTCAAGGACAGTCAGAAACTGATGGTGTGTGAATAGACATTATGGACAGTATTTTTAAGGGATCAGCTGCTGCCCTTGCATATGGTTGTCCAGATGTCCTCTGTATTCGCTCAAAAACATGCTTCATTATTGGAAAAATCCATTTTCTTTATACTTTCAATCAGTTTTATTCCTGTTAAATATATTTTTGATATGCACCTTTAAGAAGAGGGAGATGAGAAAAACATGAGGTTGAGAGAAGGGGGGGGACCCCAGTATTGCAGGAATAGCATCACCTGCCTTCCTTCAACTCTGCCGAAGATAGAGGATGTGTCCCAAAAGCCCCCCTATTCCCTTTATAGTGTACTACTTTGAACTAGAGCCCTGTGGGTCATGGTCAAAAGTAGTGCACTAAATAGGGGAAATGGTGCCATTTGGGAAAGAGCCAAAGTGAGGGGAGAAGTTTTAATATCTCTAAATCAGCCGCTCGATATTGAAAGTGTCACCTAATTGAAAATGATTTAGGACACTCAGCGCCTCGGCAATCATATATAAATTCCCTCCGACACCCCTTCCAAAGTCTCTCTATTCCTACTTTATGACTCATTTGCATGGAGGGCCTTGGAGAGTATAAACCATGCAAATGATATGGGGCTGCTGCGCAAGGTGATTTCTCCATCCCTCACTTTCTCCATCCATCCCTCTCTCGTTCTGTCGTCGTCAATCCCACCCCCATAGCCTCGGGATAAATGCATTCCATTCTGCTCGGCCGCCTTTGTCCAGAAATTAGTTTCTCTTGTTGCTGCCCTACTCACTGTATGTTATTGCTCTCCAATTGGCATGGGTTAGACAGGGGGAAGTCAGAAAACCCAAGATGCCACGGCATGAATACCCACTGAATACCAGTCAGTCATGTAAGATTTCTGAGCCCAGTATCAGACTGTTTGTCATAGGATTACTAGAGATGGCCATTAGCTAGGTTTCCATCCAATTGGCGACAGATTTTCATGCAAATATTCTAAAATCTGGAAAAAGAAAATACTGTAGTTGCATTTTCCCACCAGTGGTGTTTCCACTTGTTGCGGATAAGAATCAATGAGTGATGAAGTAGTGTACACGGTGTACTTAAAGATGCACGATGCAGAAATCGCGCCGCCTTTTCCTTGTTACTAAAATTCTAATTGTTTGCCTAATTTTCATTTTGTGACAAAAAAAAAGCAAGTATAGTGGAAATAATCATTATACAATCTAAACCGCTGTGAAATATATTTTCCCATACAGTAACCAAAAATATTGTATTTTCAGCTGCTTGGAGTTGGTGTACACAACCGTAAAAAGTAAAAGATACAAAAACTCAACTTAAAAATGGGATGCATAGAAATAGCGTACATAGAACACATCTACTGCTTCTTAGACTTGCTTTCATTGAAAATGACAGATCTGTAACTAACATTTTTATGTGCATTTTGTCAGGTTGCCAAAAAGTTAGATTTTGCAGCTTCAAGTTTTCATGTGCCAATTTTTTCCCCCAAAGTTCAATGCGTTTCCATCACAATTTCAACTCTAACGACAGTTTTTTTTTTTTCACAAACTGTTGCATTAAATAGCCAATGTGCCTAATCTGATATTTGCACGTGTGCTCTGGCCAACAGCTCGCAAATACAGTGCGGGTAGGCTAGTCTACATGATGAGGTTATTGTGGATGAAAGCGAGAATATTTGTATTTGTCAAACTGCAGTCAAGCATTGATCATCATGTCAACCAGAATAAGACCTTTGATTTGTATTGGAGCATCAAGCTCAACACCGTGCGCATTCACCACCCCTTGAAGTTCATCAGTTCGTCTGTAGCCTAATAAACCGCGTGGTTTCCCGAGTCGTAGTGCGAGGACCACACCATATCGTTGCGTGACTCCCAAGTTTACTTCCATATGATGGTTATTTTATCAATATTTCAGCGTAAAGGCGTTTCCATCACAATTTCTCGCAGATGTAATTATACTGACCCAAAAAGATCCCGCCATGTCGGAACGAACACGTTATTTGTTGGCATTTATTGTACTGAAACTTCCTGTTTCCATCACAACTGTCGTGACCAAGAGGTACAATATGAAGATGGGCATCAACTGCTTCTGCAATAGAAATCACTGTGTCATGGTGACGTTGGCTAGCTAAGCTAATGTGCAGAAACACGTCATCGGTCTAACGGTCGTCTCACTGTCAAATCAAAGGTACTCCATCCATATACTTTTATTAAATTTTTTTAAACGTGTCAGTTTGTCACTAATACGAGGTTGGAGTAATAACATGTTCAGCTACTTAAGACATTGGCTGGCATACGGGTTGTGCCTTTAGATTTTGAGAAAATGAACGACTAAGGAAGAATTATTTACTTCTCTCATTGACTTCTCAAACCCCGGCCTGGTCTGTTTCGCAAGCATTCCAGGAAGTCTCGCAATGTTGCGCATCTGGGTTGAGAAACTCTGTGGTACGACCTCACATAAAAACTGTGGATGGAAATGAAGTTAATGTAATACAATGTATTCTATTCGCGTGCTTTCTAACACACTATTCTTGTGCTCAGAATAAGACACTTCTTAATCAACCACGAACGTCCTTCCTTCACTACAAACAAGCTTTGTTGACTGAGGGCCAAAGCCTGCGTGGGCTTACTGGGCTAGTAACATCCTCCACTGAGCGTTCCTTTCCCTTTCAATACTGTCATCTCTACAGTTCTACATTCAGATGGTTAAATAGACTCCTGGAAGGAGATGAAAAGTACATCTTCGTCTCCCTCTAGAGATTTTAGTTGACCCTGGAAGAGGATGAAAATAACTGAACTCATCCTAGAATAGATGAAGAGAGAGCTATTAGACCTACCTGACTGTCTTCCCTTCTCTTCCTTTCCTCTCAGTGGAGTATAAAAACTGGGGATGAGCTCCAAAAGGCCAAAAGTACACGATCGCTCATTATGGATGAAATAAATATTTGGACTTGAAAGTCCTCTATTTGGTCTCTAGAGAGGGAGAGAGTTGGGGGGATGAGAGTGAGAGAGACAAATAGATCGTTGGAGAGACACAATCAATAACAATCGGTTGTATTCCTTTCCAAATTGGACCAATGTTACAAAGTGAAATATTACTATGACCACTGGTGCTGCTGTTATCATTGAAGTGTGTATGGAAAGTGGCAGGAGAGAATATCGATTCACTCGTCAAATGCTGTTTGGTCTGTCCTTGTTGAAATGGGGCCCATCCCACTGGGTACATTTGTGGGAAAACAACTAGGCCCTCTCTCTATTTTTCTGGGTCTTTGTTTATGGTTCATTCGCCAGATAGTTTTTGTGTGTGTGTGTGCTTTCAAGTTTAATTGTGTGTGTATGTGCGTGTACAGACTGAGTGCTGCTGCAGTCTCAAGTGTTGCCCAGGGAGTGTTCAGTAGTAGCAGCCTTGTTTGTCTTCCAGTGCAGCTCAAACAATGCCTCCCCACGGGCCTCCTCTCAGGGCTAATTGAGAGACTACACAGAGAGGGCTGATAGAGCCACGCTCACACAGGCTCAATTACACAGAGGGAGACACTGACACACACACACATACACACACAAGCACACAGACACACACTTACATAACCTCACACTATAATCACACCTTTGGAGATGACTGCACTTGATACGACATCAGTGAGTACTCAGGTATAGGGGTAACCAAATAGTCGATGCATTGTTGTGTGGTGTCGCTGTATCTTCTCCTTCTTCAGTCTGACGAAGGCACTATATATCTGTGCCTTGGGGAAGTAAGCGCATCTGATGTCTTGTGTGTGCATGATGTGTGTGCCGGTTGGCATGCTTTTGTGTGTGTGCGTGTGTGTGTGCGTGGGTGTGTGCGAGCGCTCTCGCTATACAGTATATCTCTATCCTCAGCACTCCATAGCCATTAGTCTTGAGGAGAGCTAGTCTACTATCAGGAGAATAACTGGTAGAAACAAGTGGATTAGGACTCATAACAAGGACAGGCAATAACCTCTGATGGATGACAGCCTTCCTATTGAAGCCGTTAGGATCCATGGCTTTTATTTTCTTCCTTTCGCTGCCGTTGTGTGACTGTCTGTGTGTCTGTGTGTCTGTGTGTGTGTGTGAGTGACTTTTACATTACAGTAATAGCATTCCATCCGTTTTGATACTGCTCTGCTCTATGGGATCCAGACTCCTCCTCTTAAAGCAGAGAGGACCGGTCTGGAAATGTCAAGAAATATTTCCTACCTCCAGTGCATTCTGCATTATTGAAAGACACACACGCGCGCACACACATGCCGCTAGAACAGACTTGTCGTCAAGGTTTCATTGCTTCAGTCGTCGCTTCGGAACAAAGGCGCCCCGAAAGAAAGACTGTTTAATCAATGGGTCCCTTTTACAAGCCATTTAAGGGGGGAAAAAGCCTGTCCTTTTCACGGGCGACACCAGTGTCAATGCTTACTGTGTTTCAAAGGTGCTTCAGGGCCATTTATGACCTTGTGGCACAGTAGTGTAGCTCTTTGATTAAAACCGCTTCAGTTGAAAAAGGAGCGGGAGCTGTGACACTCCACTGTTAAGTGAATATGGAAATGACCTCCCTGGATTTGTCATTTGCACCCACCACTATAGCACACTGCACGCCAAACAGAGAGTGTGTGTGTGCGTGTGCAAGCGAGCGCATGCAGTGTATATGAATAGCCTATGTGTGTGTGTGTGCAGAGATGGGAGGGAGAAAAGAGGGGGAGCGATGGGATGATGAGCCCTGTGGAGTGGCTTCGCTCTGATTCAAGTGTCCTGTTTTGATTAATTAATCGTCCTCCACAGGCTGGGGCTGGCCCCCCTAACGCACTGCCTCTCCTTATCTCTCAGCTCATCAGGAGAACAGTTAATACCTACAGCTACTGCATGGATAACACACTGGAGCCTGGGCTCATATACCCACACACACACATATTAAGACACACACACCTTCATACACCTATACACACGTACTGCACATACAAATTCTGTACACACCACAGATACAAATTCTGTACACACACATACACATTCTGCACACGCACATCACAAACCAACCCGTCAATAACACAAAATGCATCTCTGCATGTCTGTAGGTGCAGTAGGTGAGCTAACTCATTAGCATGTGTGCTTTGTAACGTGTCATTGGCACTCGGATGAACAGCGTCCTCATGACGAGAGCTGCTCATTAACCCCAACAAAACTATTGTCATGCAGTAATGGGCCTAATTGTTAAGTTTGTCATCTTGTTTCTTTCTTGTGTATTAAAAATATATTCATATGGCTTGGTGTCATTAATCAAATAATTGTCTAGCTTAAATTGGTGGGAGTCTGATTTGGAGAGATACTGTAAGATACATTTATTGTATTGGATAGTTAATTAGCTGCTGTTGATAAGCATCATAATTTGAATAGATGCTTCATTGGTTGTCACTGTTGGTTTACAGAAGTGTCATTTCAGTACACAACTTAACACTACCATAGCGTTCTTTTGTAATTGTGTAAAACCATTTACTGGTTTTAGATCACAACAGAATCACAACAAAATATAAATACATATTGTAGAAAATAGTAAAAATAAAGAGAAACCCTGGAATGGGTAGGTGTGTCAACTTTTGACGTGTGTGTGTGTACACAGTACCAGTCAAAAGTTTGGACACCTTCTCATTCCAGGGTTTTTCTGTATTTTTACTATTTTCTACATTGTAGAATAATAGTGAAGACATCGAAACTATGAAATAACACATGGAATCATGAAGTAACCAAAAAAGTGTTAAACAAGTCAAAGTAGCCACCCTTTGTCTCGATGACAGCTTTACACACTCTTGGCATTCTCTCAACCAGGTGTGCCTTGGCATTCTCTCAACCAGGTGTGCCTTGGCATTCTCTCAACCAGGTGTGCCTTGGCATTCTCTCATCCAGGTGTGCCTTGGCATTCTCTCAACCAGGTGTGCCTTGGCATTCTCTCAACCAGGTGTGCCTTGTTAAAAGTTCATTTGTAGAATTTCTTAACGCATTTGAGCCAATCAGTTGTGATGTGACAAGGTAGGGGTGGTATAAAGAAGATAGCCCTATTTGGTAAAAGACCAAGTCCATATTATGGCAAGAACAGCTCAAATAATCAAAGAGAAACGACAGTGTCACGACTTTCGCCGAAGTCGGCTCCTCTCCTTGTTCGTTCTGTGGTTGATGTCACCGCTCCATTTTTCATGTACCCATTTGTTTTGTCTTGTTCCCTGCACACCTGGTTTTCATCCCCCAATCAATCTACATGTATTTATTCCTCTGTTCCCCATGTCTTTGTGTAAGATTGTTTGTGTTACGTGTATTGTTGACGTGCCAGACTGGCTTATTTTTTCCGTGTTATTTTTCACAAAGATGTTTATTGTTAAACATAATTCTTGTGACTCTTTTGCACGTTTTGCACTTTCGCCTAAATAAAGTGTGCGCCTGTTCACACATCTCTGCTCTCCTGCACCTGACTTCGCTACCAGTATGCACACACTTGACAGACAGTCCATCATTACTTTAAGACATGAAGGTCAGTCAATCTGGAAAATGTCAAGAACTTTGAATGTTTCTTCAAGTGCCGTCGCAAAAAACAGCAAGTGCTATGATGAAACTTGCTCTCATGAAGACCGCCACAGGAAAGGAAGACCCAGAGTAACCTCTGCTGCAGAGGATAAGTTCATTAGAGTTAACTGCACCTCAGATTGCAGCCCAAATAAATGCTTCAGAGTTCAAGTAACAGACACATCTCAACATCGACTGTTCAGAGGAGAATCAGGTCTTCATGGTTGATGGTCTTCATGGTTGAATTACTGCAAAGAAACCACTAGTAAAGGACAATAAGAAGAGACTTGCTTAGGCCAAGAAACAAGAGCAATGGACATTAGACTGGTGGAAATCTGTCCTTTGGTCTGATAATTCAAATTTTTTTTGATTTTTGCTTCCAACAGCCGTGTCTTTGTGAGACACAGAGTAGGTGAATGGATGATCTCCGCATGTGTGGTTCCCACCGTGAAGCATGGAGGAGGAGGTGTGGGGGTGCTTTGCTGGTGACACTGTCAGTGATGTATTAAGAATTCAACAGCACACTTAACCAGCATGGCTACCACAGTATCCTGCAGCGATACACCATCCCATCTGGTTTGCACTTAGTCCCACTATCATTTGTTTTTCGACGGGACAATGACCCAAAACACACCTCCAGGCTGTGTAAGGGCTATTTGACCAAGAAGGAGAGTGATGGAGTGCTGCATCAGATGACCTGGTCTCCCCAATCACCTGACCTTAAACCAATATTGGGATGGTTTGGGATGAGTTTGACCCCAGAGTGAAGGAAAAGCAGCCAACAAGTGCTCAGCATACAGTATGTGGGAACTCCTTCAAGTGTTGGAAAAGCATTCCAGCATTGAAGCTGGTTGAGAGAATGCCAAGAGTGTGCAACGCTGTCATCAAGGCAAAGGGTGGCTACTTTGAAGAATCTCGACTATATCTATATATATATATATATATATATATGAGAGAGAGAGATTTGTTTAACACTTTTTTTGGTTACTACATGATTCCATGTGTGTTATTTCATATTCATTTCATTTGATGTCTTCACTATTATTCTACAATGTAGAAAATAGTAAAAATACAGAAAAACCCTGGAATGAGAAGGTGTCAACTTTTGACTGGTACTGTACATACACACACACACACACACAAATGCTGTGTTTATTTATAGATATTGCAAAAGCAAGGTCTTTGTTTGCCGTTTGCTTGGGCAGTGGACATGTATCTGAATTGTTATTGTTTTCATTTATGTACGTGTTGGTTAAATCTCATATGCGTAGTGTTGGCATCCCTATCTGCATTGCGTTTTCACCGTCTTTGCATGCATAACACACCCACACGCAGACACACACCCACTCATGCATGCAAATAGTCATTTGGTGTCGTGTTCTGTGAGTTATCATTTCCATTCTATAGATTTCAATAATTGTTTGTTTCCAATTGCTTATTTGTGGTGCCAGCAGTTTAAGCCAGTTTTCTAGTAATCTGTTTAAGTGCAGTTATTCTCAGAATGCTGAAGAGGATTCAAGGAGCAGTACATGAGGGGTTTGAGGACTGGGCAGGAATATACTATGTGGGTGTGGTTAGCCCTGCTCTCCCATCTGTTTCACTAGCAACTTGGTGTGATGTCACGGATGTATTTTGACTGTATTATAGGATTTATGAGAAGTATTCCCTCCAGAGTAGAGTGTTGATTGTCTCTGACGTTTTTCTAGATATTTCCTCCCAGTCCTCTTGGGTTATCACTAAATACAGCTCATCTTCCCAATTGGTTACCGCTATAATAGTCTCATCTTTTGTTTGTTTCTTCGATAATTCTGTATACTGTATGTGCCCCGGCACATTCTTGGCATTTACATTGTTATATGCCTTTGCTATATCTAATTGAAAGGATGTTTATCATGAAGCGTTTTTATTAGGTCCCACTGCTTTTGGGGGAGAGAATCTGCAATAGGCTAAGTAGCAATCATAAAAGCACTCAAAGCTGCATCCATTTTCCAATATGAATCCACAAGAACAAATAAGAATAGCCGATGAACAGCGGAGAGGCCAGGTACATCATTGCGCATGAAAGAACAGTGAAGACAGAAGACACCCAGCTCAAAAAGCTCCCGTATTGATCTTGTTTAGGCACAATCCAAGTTTCCTACCCAGACTAGCCTTCAACACCGGACTAGCCTTCAACACCGGACTAGCCTTCAACACCGGACTAGCCTTCAACATTCTACTCCAGGCTGCAGTGAAAATGGAATTTGAATAACGGGGCCCTGTGATTTGAATGTTTCATTCTGTTTGGATCAGTTGTGCGTCTATTCTCCACACTTTATAAGGTCTAGAAAGGCACAGTAGCAGGCCAGTCTGGCTGTATTTTTACGCCTTATGTCTTATGTCGGGTAGAAAATGTCACGACATCATGAGAAAGAATGCAGTTTTAGGCTACACATGAAATAGGTTATGATGAACTTCAAAGGGTGGTGGAAAGTGCAAGTCGACGAGCTCGGAGCTCTCTTATTCTGGTGACATGAAGATCGATCCTGCCAGATCAAAATGATCTTGCACTTTTGTCCAGCCTTTAGAGCACACGTGACAATACCAGAGTGGCTACACCTAGGCAACATTTATAGTGACAAAATCATCAGTGGGTCTAGAGTGGGAAAATGTGATGGAAACCCATTTAAACTTGTCCTTTTTATTCTCTACATGGGAATTGAACTGTTATTTTTATGTGCACTAAGTATTTACGCACACTTTTATCTGCAACAAGCCAATTTGATGGAAAACACTCTGATTTGGAAAATGCACATATTGTTTTTATGCAGATTTTTTTAGTATTTGCATGAAAATCTGTCGCCAATTGGATGGAAACCTAGCTACACAAATGGACAAATAAAATCAATCATTCCAAACAGCGGCCATTTGATGAATGGAAAGTGACTTCTGTTACAACACAATTCGATATTGGGTAGGCCTTACAAGAGAGGGATGTATTTTCTGTTTGTCGAGATTGACATAATCTATTTATTGTGGTGTTGAAAATGCAAACCATGATATTGAAGTACCTGAAGTTGGTATGTTTTGTTTATTGGTTGTGAGGTGCATTGGCAGAGAAGCCTGTTGGTGGAAAATGTGTTGCATACATTTTATATCATTTATAAATATGGCATCAAAATGTTTCAAATCTGATTTCCCCCTTGCTGGTCATTGTCTGCAGCCGGCTCTGATCTCAGTGTAATGAAACCGGCAGAGAGAGTGAGCACCTCCATGGTGGTCAGTGAACCCTCAACCTTTTGGTCCGTAGCCCTGCGTGGCATCGACTGTGCCACAAAAGCATGCTGAAGTGGCAAGTATTAGTTATTATTTGTGGTTGTAAACATTATTCTATGAGGGGGGGGAGCGTGTCCAGTAAATGATGAACTGTCACTTAGTAAGATAACTTCTACAAGAAGTTATTTGATAGATTCTCAAATGTATCTAGCACCTTCTCTGTGAACATCTGATACCTGGTCAGTCCTTTTTTACCCCAAAGTTTTAAATGTATCTAGCCCCTTCTCTGTGAACATCTGATACCTGGTCAGTCCTTTTTTACCCCAAAGTTTTAAATGTATCTAGCCCCTTCTCTGTGAACATCTGATACCTGGTCAGTCCTTTTTTACCCCAAAGTTTTAAATGTATCGCGAATTGGCTTAAAGTCGCTGTCTATAACAATTTATCGCAGGTAGATCAGGCCTTTTTGGAGGCATTCTGTTTTGGTGATATTTGTCCAAACCTTTATGATGTTATTGAGGTATTTTCTATCTTCCTAGTGTGTGTATTGGTTGTCCTCATAAATATAGTTGTACTTATTGGTTTTTCCATTAGTTGGATTTCCATCGGCCTCCATTTAGGTGGTTGATGCCGGGTTCATCCATGCAATAATTGAATTTAGTTGGCCGGCTAGGTAATAATTAGATTCGGTAGTGCTAGTCCCCCTGCTTGTTTACATCGTTTGATTGTTTTAAGTTTGACACAGGCTTTTCTTCCTCCCCAGATACATTTACTTAGGAGTTTGTGTCACTGTTTAAAAGTGTTTAGAGGAATAGTTATTGGTCGATTTTGGAACAGGAATACAAATCTTGGGAGGACATTCATTTGAATAGTTTCAATTCTTCCTGTTATTGTTAAAGGTACTAATTTCCATCTTTGAAGGTCCTGTTTAAACTGGTTGTCCAGTGTTCTAAAGCCATACTCATGTAGTTTCGTCAGATCTTGAAGGATAGTAATCCATAAGTACTTCACTTTATTTGAATCCCATTTAAGTTTAAAATGAGTTTTGATGTCTTGGGATGTTGGTTGACCTACCGTCATGATTTCCCTGTGTTTATTCTGTACCCAGATACGACACTGTATTGTTTCATCTCATCCATAGTTGCGGGCACTGACTGAGGTATGTTTATTAGGTAGATAATCACGTCAGGTAGATAATCTGTAGATAATCTGCCTACATTGCTAATTTGTTGTTTTTCCTGGTCGATCTGTAGACCTTGTATTTGCCAATTTGGTTCTTATATTTTTAATTAAAGATGACATACGTTCTCCCCGTCTTGTCCCCCTTCAGGCGTCCGCATGCTTCCCATCCGAAACAGTCCATATATTATGCAAATATTATGATGTTTTTGTTAGTTATGGTCTTCAGCAAAGTTTGTTTTTTTTGCCGAATTTAGTACGTCTCTTTGTGGGTCATTGATCAACAGTAGGGTTTCTTCATTTAAGTGTTTGTTGTATTTCAATGATAGACTGGTTTTCATTTTTATTTTAAAAATCACTATAGAATACTGCACCAAACAACTTAGTTAAATGTAAAATTGCCCGACTAAGATTCTCCTTGGCAAAAACGTAAAACTGTCATACATTTTCACGTTTTCTTGAGTTATCTCAGATTTATTTTGAGGAAGAGTATACTGGCAACGGCGTCTCGAGATGGACAAACAATACTATTGCCACCTTTTTTCAAATTTTTCAATCTTAGGTCTTGTAATTTTTTTAAGGGAGTTATATGAGCACACCTGTTCGGTTCACCTAGCCGAGTTAGGCTGGGCGCCAGCCGAACTGATTCATGCGGAAGCCTTAAGGAGGTCAAAAGAGTGTGATAAGGAGGTCAAATAGAGCGCAAAATTGTACCATTATCCTTGTTCTGCCATTTGGTGTTTTGTACATCATTTGCAGCCAGCTCAGGAAAGTTTCACAAAAGTACAATTTCTTTACATGTTTCAAAGATGAAAGGCCATGACACCCTGTCAAAGGCTTTATCTCCATCGAGAGTTAGCATAGGCAGGTGAGGTTTTTTCTTGAGCGTGTTGCATTACATTAAACGTTGAGTTAACATTATCACTCAGGAGTCTGCTGGACACAACCCGTTTAGTCGGAGTTTATGATATCTGGAATTATATTGCTTAATTTCTCTGTTAGATTCTTGACCTCTGGTAAATATCGTTTTTGGTAGTATCGGGCAAATTCATTAGCTATTTAGATTATTTTCGGGAGGAATTTGGTTATTTTGAATTCCTAGAATGTTGGCCCCTTTGTTTTCTCAGTCTAAATGTTAGTAGTGTCTGGGCCTTTGGGCCACTATCATAATATTTCTGTTTAGTAAATATCGCAACTAAAAAAAATCAATATTTTCTGACTTAATTTGGTATTTAAAAATAAACAAAAGTTTAGTTTCGGATCAGTCCATTTTCCATTTTTTGACATGGATCCTAGAAGAAATTGGAACCCTACCCTTGAAAATATATTTTTGTGGAAAAAAAAATATCCCTGAAAGCATGAATTCCTTTCAAATTAGACAATACACGTAATAATGTAAGCACTTCATACAAAAAGAGAATAACTTTTAACCAGGAGCAGTCAGTAGAAATGAAGTACTGAAGCAAACGGATATTATTGAAGATGCCAGTAATGACGATATGTAGGAAGAGAAGTAATACCAATAATGAGGATAATGTTCATTGTAGTATTAACGTCACTAAAAGTAATAATATTATTAGGTTATTATAATAATACATTATAGTAACCATAATTTATAGTACAGATTATCATAGCATTCATAATGGCTAAGAGGATTTGGTGTAGGACATATTGCCATTCCCATTTCCGTCCTATACAGTCCTTATCATCACCCAACACAGCGACTGTGGGATGCATACACGCACACGCCCCCACCCGCACAGGTCCAATTAAGCTCTGATTCATATGCATCTTATGTATTTTTAATCACATAGCCCTGAGCTTATTTGGACGCTTAAAGCGCTTAGATGATATCCATATATAATGTTGTATGGCTTCCTACAATTGGTGGCTGGTGGTTCTTTAATTTGGGAGAACGGGCTCATAGTAATGGCTGGAACGGATTTAATGGAATGGTATCACACATCAAACTCAGGGTTTCCATGCGTTTGATACCACACCCTTCCAGCCATTATTATGAGCCGTCCTCCCCTCACCAGCCTCCTGTGCTCCCTACGTGGTAGTAGACATTCCGTCTAAGCTAAAAGCTCCCGTTGGTTTTTGTATTGAGCTGGCTAGCCAGGCTGGGCGGTCTAGCCTACTTTACACTGTGCAAACCCAGTGCATTAATAAAAATAACAATAAAAAAAAGTAATCAAATCTGTAAAAACAATATCTACTTAATGTTGGGGCCCAGGATCCACTGCTAAAAGCCCACCTGATCAAACTGCAAATTAGTCGCCGTGGTAACTTTATTACGGCCAGCCTCAGCGACGGGCACCCATAAATAATTCAACTGCACTACTGTCTGGGAGCTACCCTGATTTAATTCTGGTAGAGAATGGTGCGAGAGTGCGTGTTTGTGTATGTCTGTGCACGTTTGTGTGTGTGTGTTTCTGACAGTGTGTGTGTGAAACGAGTTTCTCTAACCGCTCTCTCATTGGCAGGCGACCAGTGCAGCGCTAGCAGCACACACACCACCGCAGCATATTCCTCCCCATCAGGTACAGCACCATGGCAACCCGCTCACTCACCACATCAATCACCCAGTGCCTGTGCCCTTAGAGCAGAGCGGAGAGGGGGAGAGGAGGAGGGGAGTCGGGAGCGGGAGAGAGCCGGGAGAAAGGGAGGATGATGAAAAGAGGGGAGAGGGTAGTAGCCAAGGGCAGAGCTTGTTTCCCCATTACAAGATCTGTTTTTCTGTGTCTCGGTCCAAAACCAGTGACAGACACACCGTACAAAATGGTGCCAGAGGACAGATGAAGAATGTCTTTAAATGTCATCTCTACACCTGTCATAGTTCTTCATTAACCAAGTAGAAGTGTGTCCTGAAAGTTCCCAGGTTTGAGGGATGTGTGTCAAATGTCCTTTACTTTATAAAACATTGGAGGGAGGATGATTTGCATACAGTGCAGTACATGTTGTATGCAGTGAGATCCTCCTGTGTCATTTACTTCACAGCAATGTAAACTGACCTGGGTACTGTGCACGAGTGTGTGTGTGTGTGTGTGTGTGTGTGTGTATACAGGCTACATTATAAGTGTGTGGTGGTGTACTCTACACTCCTATGCTTCCTGACATCTATACCTTGTTTACTGTGTGTGTGTGGTGGGGGGTTGCTGAGGGTTGCACCCACCGTATCTTGCCAGTAATTGAGAAGTGGAATGAGAAAAGGCGGAGGGAGGAGAAAATAGAGGTGGTGGGGTGAGGGAATGAAATGGCTTTTCCGCGGCTATGTCAGTCAGACGTGTGTGTGTGTGTGTGTGTGTGTGTATTAAGCTTTCTCTGTGTGTGTGTGGTGGGCAAGCGGGGCTGGTGTGACAGTAGTGGCAGTGCGTGGGCTGAGTGATGTAACGCCAGGGCAATATCAGTGGCAATATTGTGGGGCTTAGGAGGGCAGGGGACCTGGGGGAGTTAATGGAGCAGCACTGGGTTACGCCACAGCCGCTCGGCAACGCACGCCTCGCTGGGCGCCTGCAATCAGTTCCGCCATACTGACATTCCAACTTCCAACCGGCTCCTGCCTCCCCTCGCCTTCCCCCTCGATAGGGGCAATATTACTCGGGGATAAAGCCGGAATTAGTTATCCGCGATAAAATGATGAAAAACGGAAGATCTCAAGACGTGATGGAGAGCCTGGTGCAGGAAGGAGGAGAGGAAGAGACTGTGGGCATTACTGGGGATTGTGATGATCTTAGATATGCAGTAGCTGCTGTGGAGAATGAATGGCCAACGGACAATGCCCTCCTAAACCAGGTTGCCCAGACCCAGCACTGCAAAACCCCTTTACTTTCATTTCATACCTCTTTCCTCATTTTCCCCCATCTGTCCTGAAAAGAGAGTGATTTGTAAACAACCAGGTCTGATAGGATCCCAAGCGGACAGGCAGCCTGGGTTATTTTATGGCTCTGGCACAATCTCCGGGGGTGGCCCAACTCCCCACTGTATGCTTTTATTTTGTACCAATAGACCTTCTATTGAGCCTGCTGCTGAATTCAGGCTTCACTTTACAGACAATCGGGCTTGCTTCCTCCTGATTTAACCACATCTGTGGCATAGTCGTGGGTTTTGTTCAGGTGTTGACTATTGCTTTTATTCCTCATCCACCGTGATAGAGCTACTAGTTGGAGGGGGGTGCAATTCAAAGCAGGCTATTATAGACTAGTCCAGCACATGGTAGAATACAGAATAGTTGAGAAAGAGACTGATAAAGGAGAATATTGATGAGACTGCACCTTATGGGATCCCAACCCCAGCTTTGGACCCTGGATTCAATGCAAGCTGAAATGGCACCCTATAGGATGCCATTTCAAGACAAGTGGGACACAGTCCGGACATTTCTGGGGGAAAGGCCCTAGCCCTCACCTTCTGATCCAACAGGTCCCAGACGTTCTCAATCGGATTTAGATCCGGGGTCTTCGCTGGCCATGGCAGAACACTGACATTCCTGTCTTGCAGGAAATCACGCACAGAACGTATGGCTGGTGACATTGTCATGCTGGAGGGTCATGTCAGGATGAGCACATTTTTTGTCCATTTAAATAACATTAAATTGATCAGAAATACAGTGTAGACATTGTTAATGTTGTAAATGACTATTCGAGCTGGAAACAGCAGATTATAATGGAATATCTACATAGGCATACAGGAACAAATTATCAGCCGCTGATACATAGGCGTACAGCACAAACTGTCACTAACCAGAATAGAAAGAGGGGTGGGAGGCCCCGGTGCATAACTGAGCAAGAGGACAAGTACATTAGTGTCTAGTTTGAGAAACAGACGCCTCACAAGTCCTCTGGCAGCTTCATTCAATAGTATAGGCCTTCTAGGAAGAGTTGCAAAGAAAAGCCATATCTCAGACTTGCCAATAAAAATAAAATATTAAGATGGGCAAAAGAACACAGACACTGGACAGAGGAACTCTGCCTAGAAGGCCAGCATCCCGGAGTCGCCTCTTCACTGTTGACGTTGAGACTGCTGTTTTGCAGGTACTGTTTAATGAAGGTGCCAGTTGAGGACTGTGAAGGGAGTAGTACACAGCATTGTACGAGATCTTCAGTTTCTTGGCAATTTCTCGCATGGAATAGCCTTCATTTCTCCGAACAAGAATAGACTAACGAGTTTCAGAAGAAAGTCTTTGTTTCCTGCCATTTTGAGCCTGTAATCGAACCCACAAATGCTGATGCTCCAGATACTCAACTAGTCTAAAGAAGTCCAGTTTTATTGTTTCTTTAATCAGAACTACAGTTTTCAGCTGTGCTAACATAATTGCAAAAGGGTGTTCTAATTAGCCTTTTAAAATGATCAACTTGGATTAGCTAGCACAACGTGCCATTGGAACACAGGACTGATGGTTTCTGATAATGTGTCTCTGTACGCCTATGGAGATATTCCATTACAAATCAGCCGTTTCCAGCTACGATGGTCATTTACAACATTAACAATGTCTACTGTATTTCTGATCAATTTTATGTTATTTTAATGGAAAAAAATGTGTTTTTCTTTAAAAAAAACCAAACTTTTGAACGGTAGTGTATATATATTTAAATTGTTTGACATAAGACTGTACAAACACCAGCATATCAGCTCCAAGTGATTTTGATTTTGGAAATCTGTTCCAAAGTTTTCCCACGCACAATAGAGAGATATACACTACCGGTCAAAAGTTTTAGAACACCTACTCATTCAAGGGTTTTTCTTTATTTTTACTATTTTCTACATTGTAGAATAATAGTGAAGTCGTCAAAAAAGTGTTCAACAAATCAAAATGTATTTTATATTTGAGATTCTTCAAATAGCCACACTTTGCCTTGATAACAGCTTTGCACACTCTTGGCATTCTCTCAACCAACTTCATGATGTAGTCATCTGGAATGCATTTCAATTAACAGGTGTGCCTTCTGAAAAGTGAATTTGTGGAATTTCTTACCGTCTTAATGCATTTCAGGCAATCAGTTCTGTTGTGACAAGGTAGATGGGTAAACAGAAGATAGCCCTATTTGGTAAAAGACCAAGTCCATATTATGCCAAGAACAGCTCAAATAAGCAGAGAGAAACGACAGCCCATCATTACTTTAAGACATGAAGGTCAGTCAATATGGAAAATGTCAAAAAACTTTGAAAGTAAAACCATTGAATGAGTAGGTCTTCTAAAACATTTGACCAGTAGTGTATGTGATCGTATACGAAAAGATTTGAAATTATTGTTTTTAGTCAAATATTATATATATTTGGCATCTTGTGTTAAATTTGCAGGCTACACATATTTTTTTTTATTATGTTTCGGCCCCCTGACCATCCTCTCAAGAAAAAACAAGCCATATATATATTCCAGGATCTGAAACATTGATGAGACTCAGCACTGTTCCTTGAGGGACCCCACTGCCAGCTATGTGGCCCTGTGGTAGAGTAGTGCTTCATCATACTCAGGGATAATTGAAGCGTGAGAGCGGGTCCGGGGGGCCCCAGGGCAACTCAGAGTGGCCCGAGGTAACACCTCACCCAGGCCAGGACCTCCCATGACGCCTCCTCCCAGACCTCATCTGGAGAAGGAGGTGGTGCTGGTCTCCCAGTTGGTCAGGAGGATTTATTGACCATCATTTATCCTCCTAATGCTGCTAACACCTCTCTGGTGGAGCAGGGCTTCAACATTAGTTAGGATCGGGGACCCGGAGGGGACAACAGAGATTTGTCTTCTCCTTGTTCCCCTGTGTATCTGCCCCCTCTGCATTGGTACTAGGCGCATGTAGCCTGGACGCCCTAAGAAAAACAGAGAATGTCTGTCTAGAGACTGTCAATCTTGTTCATTCCCGTCTTACAAAAAATGGACTGTACGCTTGTCTTAGTACCCCCAAGCTATTTCTATTATTTTCATATATTTTTTGTTTTTTTTCTCAATTCACCCTCAGGTTATATGCCGAGCTTTCATCAACACTCAGTCACTCACTACTGCGCTCTGAAACCACGATGTCATTCTAATTCAAACATTTAGCATATCCCCTCCCAACGGACCCAGCCATGGTATAATGACCATATTGTGAAACGTGTTAGCCTGTGCCATGCAACCAGCTATGCAACCAGCTATGCAGGCACAGAGCATGGGGGCTTGCCAGTTGGCAGAGAGGCGCTTCACGCTGTGACAGCAGTAATCAGCCAGGTCAATCGAGGGATGGAGTTAGGAGGTAGGGGGAAGAGACCTGTGTTCTGTGTCACTCTGTTACACACTCACTTTTTAAATCTGTTAATTAGCGCTCTCTCCATGGCGCAGAATGAGATTGACAAGCGTGTTGCCATGAGATGGCTTATTGGCTGCTAATTAAGAGGGGTTCTTGGGGGTGTGTGTGTGTATGCGAATATATGTGTGTGCATGGAAGGGTACATGAGGTGAAAGCTGTCGGTGCTCTGTGAAACAAGCGTGAAAGGTTGAAGAGGGAATAGTTATTTTCTATAATTACCTCATTGTGTCACCGACTGTCACTGATTGCTTTGTTTATCGAGGAGAGGCAGGGAAATGATCTCCTGGCCGGCTCACCACTCTCTAGACCTCGTGTTTCTATATTTGTCATGATGCATGATCAACAGCCTGAACCTGTTTGTTTTCCTACAGTAAGGGTTCAGTTGTTAGGGAGAATTGCACCCGGTAGCCCTGACCAGGCGTTTGTTTATGTACAACAAGGGTTCAGCTGATCATGGGAAGTAGAACCGCCTGGTAGTCCTGACAGTGCGGAAAATGTTTCGTAACGACACCAAATTGGTTGGTTATCGCTTATTTTTTTATTTGACCTTTATTTAACTAGGCAAGTCAGTTAAGAACACATTCTTATTTTCATTGACGGCCTAGGAACAGTGGGTTAACTGCCTTGTTCAGGGGCAGAACGAGAGATTTTTACCTTGTCGGCTCGGGGATTCAATCTTGCAACCTTTCGTTTACTAGTCCAATGCTCTAACCACTAGACTACCTATCGCCCCAATTTACTCCAGGGTGAATTGAATGGATTGAAAAGGAAGACGAGGGGGACATATGGGAAAAGGAGATTACTTACCAGAAGTCATAAACAGTTCCCATATTTAAAATGTCCCTGCTGTTGCATACCCACGCTAAACATGATAGCACGTTTAGCGTGGGTCCTACAGGACCTAGTTTTGTCGCACCTTGACTACTGTTCAGTCGTGTGGTCAGGTGCAATTGGCTCAGAACAGGGCAGCACGGCTGGCACTTGGATGTACACAGAGAGCAAACCTTAATAATATGCATGTCAATCTCTCCTGGCTCAAAGTGGAGGAGAGATTGACTGTATCACTACTTGTACTTATGAGAGGTATTGACATGTTGAATGCACCTGTCTGTTTAAACTACTGGTACAAAGCTCGGACACCCATGCATACCCCACAAGACATGCCACAAGAGGTCTCTTCACAGTCCCCAAGTCCAGAACAGACTATGGACGGCACACAGTACTACATAGAGCCATGACTACATGGAACTCTATTCCACATCAAGTAACTGATGCAAGCAGTAAAATTTAGATTTAAAAAACAGATAAGAAAACACCTTAGCAACACAAACATAGGCACAGACACATGCATACACACACACACACGATAACATACGCACTATACACACACATACACAGAATTAGTACTGTAGATATGTGGTAGTGGTGGAGTAGGGGCCTGAGGGCACACAGTGTGTTGTGAAATCTGTGAATGTATTGTAATGTTTTTAAAATTGTATAACCTGCCTTAATTTTGCTGGACCCCACGAAGAGTAGCTGCTGCTTTGGCAAAATACATACAAATAGCAAGTAGCAATTAAATTTGACCTAGGCACAAATCCACCCTAATCAAAGTTGCAAACGCACCCATGCCATTGATGACATCACTGCCTCTCCCTGCCCCCACGCGTGCAACCTTGGACAACCCTGGACTCCACCCTCTCCGTCGACCACCACATAAGACAGACAGTCGAATCCTAACACTTGACACATCACACTTTTTCCCCATCTCCCTCTCTTTGTTAAATGTTTTTGTTAAGTCTGATGTTGCTACAATTCATTTTTTTCCCCAACAATTAGAAAGTGACTTTGGGTCCTTGAAAAACTCTATATAATTCCTATCTGTTTGAATTACTATTATTAATCAACCAATTCCCGAAATTAAAAAAGGCTGTCTAACCATAGAGAAATACTCCAAAGAGCCCTCAAACTCAACTCTAGACCTCGAATCCAGTGCCACTGCTTGTTTTGATTGTTCCCTTTTAATCAGGGACTGATTTAGACCTAACACAGCCAGGTGGGTGCAATTAATCATCAGGTATAACAGAAAACCAGCGTGCTCTCTTGGACCTCGTAGGGTAAGAGTTGAATTACCCTGCCATAGAGAAACCTCATTGACGCTCAGTCGTGTTGGCGTAGGACTAGCTACTCTAGCAGTGTGAGGGCTACATCGCGCCCCTTTTGTCCAGAGGATCACTACTCCGCTGACAGATTCTCCATGGAGACAGAGGCTTTAGCACTATAGCCCTCCAGAGTAGCAGTGTGCTAATTATTAGAGAACGAAAGGCCAGTTTATAATTCAACACAATAGTCAGTGACTTGTGCTTGAGAGCCCCAATGGAAAAGCCTTGACACTAAGAGCATGTACTCTAGCTCTCATTCACACACTGATATGGATGAGTTTTGAGACACATCATTAGAGCCATTGCTGTATTGGTGTAAACCGGTGCATTTCTGCCTTGGTGGCTATAAGCGGTTTTATAACGGAACCATTTTCTATGGGAAATACTGTAGTCTCCTACACGTGACTGTGAAGAGACTGTCAAATCCATAATTATTTTTTTCTTTCTGGCTCTCTTCCTTCTCACTATGTCCACTCGTACGCACGCACGCACGCACGCAGGCACGCACGCACGCACGCACACACACACACACAATGTGTAATGGATGACCTCTCTCTCTCTCTCTCTCTCTCTCTCAGGGGGGAGGAGAAAAATGTAAAGGGCAGTGAAGAACAGTTGGGTGGAAGATGGAGAGAAGGGGTGAGGATTGGTAGAAATGGAGGGGGTGGAATTCAGAAAAGGGAAGAGATAACAGGAACGAGGGGGTTGCAGAGATAGAGGGAGCGAGAAATGAGAGGATGAGGCAGGCATGGGCGTCCATGGGGCGGCTGGTGATGGAGGGAAGGTGAGGGCTCTAATTAAAACAGAGGACTATAAGCTCAAATGAAGAAGAAGAGGAGGAGCGAGAGGAATGGAGATAGATGGACTAGGCTGCTGCAGCACTGAGATATGAAAGGAGGGAATGAGGCGGGGGGGATGACTGCAATCTAACCAACTCAATTAGCCGCCGTGCATAAAACAAACTCCTCTTAATCTGGTCTGTCAGACAGATGCACACAGGCAGACGGGCCACTTCTCGTGCGCGGGAGACACCAGTCACTGGGCTTCTCCGTCTCACTCTCTCATCTCTGAATTTAACACCAGTCACTGGGCTTCTCCGTCTCACTCTCTCATCTCTGAATTTAACACCAGCTCTTTCTAAAGGAACCATTTTATTGCGTCCTCTTCTCTGTCTTTCACTCTTTCTCCCCGTCTCTTGACCTTTCTTTCTATGGTACGATACATTATAAAGAAGTGGTGTAATTCTTAATATTAGCATCTGTTGTCCCCAAGTAGAGGTAGAATCTTAGGGCTCGTCTTATCGTCATGCCGGCGTGACGTCTCCCCACTGCCTTGCGTGGCATGAGTGGTGGCCCGTAAGGATTGACAGTGGCTCCGGAGTTGAATTACCCTACAAGAGAGCCAGGCTGGCTAATTAACACGTAAACGAGCAGACTTGCTGACTGGCTACATCTCCGTGACTGTGAGAGAGAGTGGCTGACTGCCCCCTCCCCCGACAGGGTTGATGAAGTGTCTTGGAGTAACCCTTTGTTCTGCCAACCCCCTTAGTTCCTCATGTCTCAGTGAGGCCCATGAGGAGGAAGGCTGGCGCCGCCATAGATCAGGTTTGGCACCGGCCAGGAGCCATCCCACTCCCTGCCATGCACAACCAGCCGTGCCCTGCCACAGCACAGAAACCGACCGGGGTTAACCCGTGGCAGTAATGTGGGGCATTGGTGCAGACTTGGCACAGTGATAGAAGCTCATCTAGTCCTAGATAGATTGGGCACACCCACAACCCTCCCACTGAGAGGACCAGCCTGCCAGTCTCCCCTCTTTCCACTCTCCCCTTTCATCAGAAACCACTTACAGCGACTGGCCTCTCATTGACCTTGCTGCTATAAAGCAATCTCCAGTTAGAAGTTACCCCTAGGCACAGATTTAGAATCATCCCTACCAGGGGGTAAAATGCCAAACTGACTTTAGATCAATGTCATGGGGCAGATTCACCCTACTCCCTATTCTAACCCATACCAGTAGTTATATTAGATCCGCTAGCATCAGTGGCTTGGTCTTAGACCCATTGCAGTGGGGAGCCATCGGGAGCCACACAGAGGATCACGCCTGTCGAACAGCTCCTCTTCCCCCTAAAATAATCATTTACAGCTGATTTATTACTATGTCATATGCTACAACTAGGGTCCGGAGTTGGTTAGGTTAGCCTACTACCACATCAGGAAAAACTCTGGGCCCCAGGAAAACAATTTGGGGAATTTTTGCAAATGTATTTAAAATAATAAACTGAAATATCACATATACATAAATATTCAGATCCTTTACTCAGTACTTTGTTGAAGCACCTTTGGCAGCAATTACAGCCTTGAGTCTTCTTGGGTATGACGCTGCAAGCTTGGCACACCTGTATTTGGGGAGTTTCTCCCATTCTTCTCTGCAAATCCTCTCCAGCTCTGTCAGGTTGGATGGGGAGTGTCGCTGCACAGCTTTTTTCAGGTCTCTCCAGAGATGTTAGACCGGCTTCAAGTCCGGCCTCTGGCTGGGCTACTCAAGGACATTCAGAGACTTGTCCTTAAGCCTTGGCAGTGTGCTTAGGGTCGTTTTCCTGTTGGAAGGTGAACCTTCGCCCCAGTCTGAGGTCCTGAGCGCTCTGGAGCAGCTTTTCATCAAGGAGCTCTCTGTACTTTGCTCTGTTCATTATTCCCTCGGTCCTGACTAGTCTCCCAGTCCCTGCCACTGAAAAACATCACCACAGAATGATGCTGCCACCACCATGCTTCACCTTCGGGATAGTGCCAGGTTTCTTCCTGATGTGAGGTTCTTGGTCACCTCCCTGACCAAGGCCCTTCTCCCTTGATTGCTCAGTTTGGCCGGGCGGCCAGCTCTAGGAAGAGTCTTGGTGGTTTCAAACTTCTTCCATTTAAGAATAATGGAGGCCAGTGTGTTCTTGGGGACCTTCAATGCAGCAGACATGTTTTGGTACCCTTCCCCAGATCTGTGCCTTGACACAATCCTGTCTTGGAGCTCTATAGACAATTCCTTCGAGCTCATGGCTTGGTTTTTGCTCTGACATGCACTGTCAACTGTAGGACCTTATATAGACAGGTGTGCCTTTCCAAATCATGTCCAATCAATTGAATTTACCACAGGTGGACTCCAATCAAGTTGTAGAAACATCTCAAGGATGATCAATGGAAACAGGATGCACCTGATCTCTATTTTGAATCGCATAGCAATATTTTAAATATTTTATAAATTTGAAAACATTTCAAAAAAACTGTTTTCGCTTTGTCATTATGGGGTATTGTGTGTAGATTGATGACAAAAAGAAAACATTTCTATAATACATTTTAGAATAAGGCTGTAACGTAACAAAATGTGGAAAAGGGAAAGAGGTCTGAATACTTTTCGAATGCTCTGTACATTTTGGTGGGAATGTGCTTCCATAGTTTTACGTGGCTCTGTGCAGCCGGCAGCTACTGCGATCATTCCCCACCGTGACAGGCTGTTACTGCAATATCAGGTAAAAACTAAATAAAACAAGTCTCAAATATATTAGGAACATTTCTACATTTCCGCTGTTTCAAAAACATTACCAATTATACTGTAGGACTGTTGGCTCAAGGAGACGATTCTATTTACACTGCCCTGCTTCAAGGGGGGCAACTGTCAGGTAAGTGTCGGGGCGAGTGTTGTGTGTTACCTCCTGGCAGTAGCAGTTGAGACATAACAAGTACACAAGTTTACATTTGAGTAATATGTGTAGCCTCTTGGTCCTGGGGGCCTCTCTCTGGTTCTTCTAATGATGTACAGGAGGAGGAGGAAGCTTCTGGCTTAATGCCTGGGAACACTGGGAATATTCAGCGCTGCTCTGTCTGGAGTACTACACACTAATGAGAGAAGGAGACTGAAGCAGCATCTAAAATGGCTCCCCATTTCCAATATAGTGCATTGGCCTCGGGTCAAAATTTGTGCACTGTTTAGGAAATGTGATGCCATTTTAGACAGCACACTGAGCCTGTTCCTCCAGCTCTATGAGGTCTACGTAGGACTGTGGTTCCTGTTGCTGTGTGCCTGAGTGCATGCGTGTTGGAGGTTTGCGTGTCGAGACTGATGTTCATTCACACTCGTGTTGGATGTTTTGCGTTGGCTGTCTCCATGTGTGCAGACTATAATGCATGTAGCTCCCCTGCCCTCTGTGTTAGTTCTCTCTCACTCTCTCGCTCTGTTTATTCATTTTCCTCATGCTACCCAAAGCTCAGGGCCCAGCCACTGTGCCTCCATTGTTGTCAAGACAACAGCACTCTGCAGCACTGTGTGTGTTTATGCCTGCGTACCAGCAGACCTGTGTTTATGCGTACCTTGAAAGAGTGTGTTCTCGTATGGTAACCCTATATTTCACTCCAATCAGGTTACAGGGGATGGTTTGATTGCTGGATCATTGGTATGTCACCTCAACGTAACCTCAACGTGTACCTCTAATGACAAATCCATGCAATACTTCTGTAGCTGGATAGATACTGTTAGGTTCTGAACTAACAGAGTAAGAACTCAATCGGATGGCTAGGAAGTGCTCAAACCAAGTTTATTCCCCTACTGTTGTGATACAGCTGCAAATGGAAGGTATGATTACACAAGCATGTATATTTATAACCTCCTACTAGGCGGGGTCAACTCCTTACACATCTAGACAGCCAAAACACCTCTGTTGCTAGGCAGGAACTGAATTGGTTCTTCTCACTGGTGTAGTCATGGCCCTGCCTGATGCTAGAACCTTCGTGGGCGTGGCAGTGTATGTGTGTGAGATAGGACTGTAGTAGGAGGGTCGTTTGGCTCCCCTCCCAGAGGTTTCTTCTCACTTCATCTGTTGACTTGACCTCGAGCCGAATTCATCACTCCGCCCTCGTTCCGCAGCTGGTCTGCCTTATCAGGAACTGAAGCTAGACTGTTGCCCTTTGCCTCCCTCCTTAGGAACATTGATATTCAACAATAACTTGTTTGAACAGAATATGAACTTTCTGTCTCGGCCAGTAACTTTCCATACACCTAGTTCTCATCCACCCTGTATTTTCAATTAATTGCGGCGTTGTGCGCTCGTGCCTCCAATGGCAGCCTCCAGCTTTGTGTGTGACCCTTAATTGTAATCATTACCCATGAAACATGCCCAGCTCCTCTGAGTGTTCAATTGTACACTGGGCTTAATTACGGGAACCGAGTTAAAAGCTGAATTACTCAACAGTCTAATAGAGCAGATACTGGAGTGACTGGCGAAAGCGGCAACAGCAATTACTCACGTGTGTGTGTGTGTGCATGGCGATTCAATAGAGCCCGTGCATCATTTACAGAGGGGACACGTAAAGAAACAGCCGCAAGCACACGACATACATTTAAAATACACACAGTCACTCATTTATTCGGTTGTACATGTTTGAGCACACACACACACAGCTGGACACACACACACACACGTACACACAAACAGATCTGAGCTCTGGCATTAGGAACAAAGGTCATTGGTTCCACAGGGGGATGGATAAAAAGCAATTATTCCAGGCGGGGCTTCAGTACCTGGGGCCAGAGCCTCGCCTCTCCTCCACAGTAAGTAAGGCTGTGTGTGATCACACTGCAGACCCAGGGAGGGGGACACACACACAGAGCCAATGACACACAGGCTGCAGCAAAAAGAGCCCCCTCCGCTCTCTCACTCCCTCCCTCACTCTCACTTGCTAACACTCTTTCTCTCTTCCACCCCCCCCCCCCTTCACTCTCTGCTCCCCCTCTCTCTTTCCTTTGCTCCCCTCTCTCGTTCTCTCGCTCCTACCTCTCTCTTTCCTTTGCTCCCCTCTCTCGTTCTCTCGCTCCTACCTCTCTCTCCGTCCATCTCCTCTCTGTCGGCACCATGAAAGTCAGGCAGGCCAATTTGACTTGAAGAGAGAGAATCACTCCACGATTGTTTACTTGTCAGCAAGTCCCAGGCCTGGCTGATATAAATCTTAATATCCTATTTAGGGCTTGTATTCATCATCCAGGCTAATTTATTAGCAGGACTTCCCCTTAGATTTATCAAAATAAATAAGAAGCTGAGGGGCTGCAGCCCGCTGAGCAAATTAAAGCAAACATTAGATGATGCATCCCAAATGGCAACCTGTTCCATATAGAGTGCACTACCTTTGACTGGAGCCCAGTAGGCCTTGGTCAAATGAAGTGCACCATAAAGGGAATAGGGTGCCATTTGGGATGTATCTGTCACGAATTACTAAGGTGGGTGGAATCAGGCGCAGAGAGCAGGTTTAAATTATTAGACAGTTTATTCTCCGGCGCACAAAACAACGGTCAACCCAACACACAGGGTGAATAATCCAAAGCAGGACCAAAATAGTCCGGAGAATAAAATTCATGAACACCACCAAATAACAGGAATACAAAACAATCCCGCACAAAACAAGGGTGGGACAACCTACTAAATATAAGGACGCAAATTAAACTAAAATACACACAGGTGAAACTAATAAGACAAAACCAACAGACAAACGAAAAAGGGATCTGTAGTGGCTAGTAGGACGGTGACGACGACCGCCGAGCACCGCCCGAACAGGCAGGGGAGCCAACTTCGGCGGAAGTCGTGACAGTATCCTAGATAAGTCAGGGTGGTGTTGTGGTGGCAGAGGGACAGGGTGAGAGGAGGAGACGTGAGACTTAGTTTACCTCCTCTCCATCTCTATCTCTCCAATCTAGCCCTTGACAGGCAGGTGCACCTGTTTAAAGGTTTAAATGGCTACTAGGTCCCTGGGAACACATTAAAACAGTAGACCGAAAGAGGAGGATTGTGAGAGGCAAAGAGGTAGAGAGAGAGAGAGAGCGGTTTGTGAGATCTGCAAATTTGTTTAGGGATTCTCCCTTTGTTGGGAAGAGGTACTGAATCCTTAATCCACTCAGAGGTAGATGTGTGGGGACGGGTAGGGAGGAGTGTGTGTTTGTGTGTGTATTGATTTGCAACACGCAGTGTGTGTGTGTGTGTGTGTAGGAGACTGTAAGCGCACTAATATTCTAGTATCACACATAAAGGTGGGAACCTTGCTGGGAGGGCTGTGCTGTTTACACTTTAATCCTTAGAGGACCCTTTGGGGAGGAAGCGATCGCCTGTGGGGAGCTCACACTCTCAGATCCATGAAAGCACAGATGATACACCTTTCAAAGCCAATCGGACATACAGTATGAACCAGCCCACACCACTCTCTGGGGAGCCCTCTGTGTGTTTGGCTGCAGATTGCAAGCAGGCGCACAGCCCTGGAAAGGAGGGAGGGAGAAAATGAAGGGGAGAGATGGAGAAGGAGAAAGCATTCAAATGGGAGAGAAGGATACAGAGAGAGAAGGGAAAAGAGAAAGAAAGGGAGTGGGAGCAAAAGAGAGAGAATGGAGGGAAGGGTGGAGGGAGGGAGAGAGAGAGAGAGAGAGAGGGGTGAGATGAGATCAGGCTTATCAATCGCTGGCGGAGCTGCAGGGGAAATGAGCTGGGAGAGACGAGGCCAGTGAAGAGGAAAGGCAGCAGTAATCACACTGGACCAGACGCTCAGGGCTAACAGGGGAGGGACACACATACTGGGTAATACGCACACACACACACATACACTCTGGCACAGAGATGCATGCACGCCAATACACAGTGCCACACTCACATGCACACTTTCTGCCCTGACAGTGTTCCTCTCTGCCAGTGGGCCGTGAAGTCTCAGAGCTGAGGTTATTCTGATTCCTCTCTGCTTTCTGCAGTCTATAACACGAGATCCTATCACAGTGGACATGAAGGCAGGCAAGACACATGAAGGATGGCTAGCTGTTACTCACTAGCCAGAGAAGACTTGCAATATCTCCAATACCACATCAATTCTGTTTTTACAAACCAATAGAGGACCATTACATATCCGTATATTATTAGAGATTGTATAACATTATGTTTAAAGCTATGGCCTCAAAACATCAAGAGCATTCTTCTGGATGGTAGGCAAGAGACAAGAGGTTTTAGATCCAAATACGTCCCTTTGTCACAAATCTGTTCATTTGCAATGGAGATCAAACACTACTAATCAGGAATCTGATGCTCGTTTGTTGGGGACAGCTGCTATATATCGATTGGTCAGTTGGTCAGTCTGCAGTCTATCAATCCGTTTTGCAATGAGGTGATCAACATCCAATTGGAGCGAGCCAGACTGGGTCCCTAACCCTTGACCTCTAATCTATGACCCCTGTCCTGGTTTGGTCCTGTGGGAGTCTGGTGTGGGGGCGCGAGACTTAATCAATGGTGGGTTAGGAGGGGACAGTGTCTGGACCAATTGGGCTCCCTAGCTAGGATCCCAAAAAAACATTGGATTGACCCGAATGGCGAGACAGCCTGTCAGTCAATCTATCTCTCGCACTCCATATCCTTGTGTATTAGCTCACTACAAATGTGTTCTCATTTGCGGTTCAGTGTGGAAGTAAGACTATAAATATAGACACAGCTGAGGTGACCTGTTCTGCAAAACACATCTTTACCTGGTATCCAGATCTGTCAGTAGAAAACCAGCTCTCATTTACAATATTGGTTCCACAGTAACGACAGAATGAATAAGGAGCACTGAGTAAAGGAAGTGCCATTGAGAGCCGTCCTCGAGTCCATTTGTGTATTATAGCTTCAGCTAGGGAAGAAGAAGAGAGAGGTCAACTTCACCTCGCCACTCTCCTACGTCTAGGGATCTAACCTTTCGCCCCCATCCTTTCCCATCGTCCTCACCCACCTTCTGTGGTCCCCCGCCTCCCCCAGTTGGGTCAGCTCCGTTCAGCTCTCTCCTCCCTCTGAGGATCAAACTTGTCATCTCATCCTCATCCCCTCTTCCCCTCTCCCAGCCTCCATTGTTTCATCTGTCTTGGAGGTGACAGGCGTCTGTCTCCCCTCCCCCTCCCCCTGGTCTAATGAGCCACTAACACAAGGGGTCAGATCCTTTATGGAGATGAGCTGACCCAGGGGTGAAGAGGTGAAGGACCGTGCTAATAGGATTTGCTCCTGACCTCCCCCTCCTATCTTTTCTATCGCTCCATTTATCCCTCCATCACCTCCCCCATCAGCGTAGACCTGCCTAATGAAGGGGCCAATATGCAAAGCAGGGCGGGCCGCTGAGGACGTCTAGTCGTCTCATCCCTCCTCTCCTTTTCTGTTTCTTTTCATCCTGGAACCATTTGAAGGTCTCTCCCTCATTTTCTGTTTATTTTCATCCTGGAACTGTTTGAAGGTCTCTCCCTCATTTTCTGTTTATTTTCATCCTGGAACTGTTTGAAGGTCTCTCCCTCATTTTCTGTTTCTTTTCATCCTGGAACTGTTTGAAGGTCTCTCCCTCATTTTCTGTTTATTTTCATCCTGGAACCGTTTGAAGGTCTCTCCCTCATTTTCTGTTTCTTTTCATCCTGGAACTGTTTGAAGGTCTCTCCCTCATTTTCTGTTTCTTTTCATCCTGGAACCGTTTGAAGGTCTCTCCCTCATTTTCTGTTTCTTTTCATCCTGGAACCGTTTGAAGGTCTCTCCCTCATTTTCTGTTTCTTTTCATCCTGGAACCGTTTGAAGGTCTCTCCCTCATTTTCTGTTTCTTTTCATCCTGGAACCGTTTGAAGGTCTCTCCCTCATTTTCTGTTTCTTTTCATCCTGGAACCGTTTGAAGGTCTCTCCCTCATTTTCTGTTTCTTTTTTATTTTCATCCTGGAACTGTTTGTAGCTCTCTCCCTCATTTTCTGCCTCACTCCATCGCTTGCTCCTTTCGCCACCTTTCGTCACCTCTTCCGCCGCGGGGCCGCTATCGGAGCCGTCTATCTCCCCACCTGGTCACAAAGTTTATTCCTTTGTATCCCCCCTCAAATGTCCTGGCTCTCCTTCAGCTCTGCTCTGCATCAGCCAGTCATCTATTACCGATCCAGCTTTGAAATGCAGGCAGATGTTGATGGCCCAGGGTCTAAGACGAAGCCACCATTTTGTCTCTGCTTTTAAAGCTTTAAAGAGTGTGTCTGAAGGGGATTTTCTAACCCAGACCGTTTCCTTCCATGTTGACATGGGTGCATGCACATATAGTAATAACAAATGAAAAAATATATATACAGAACCAGTCAAAAGTTTGGACACCTTCTCATTCCAGGGTTTTTCTGTATTTTTACTATTTTCTACATTGTAGAATAATAGTGAAGACATCAAATGAAATAAATATGAAATAACACATATGGAAGGAATCATGTAGTAACCAAAAAAGTGTTAAACAAATCAAAATACATTTTAGATTTTGGATTCTTCAAAGTAGCCACCCTTTGACTTGATGACAGCTTTGCACGCTCTTGACATTCTCTCAACCAGCTTCAATGCTGGAATGCTTTTCCAGCAGTCTTGAAGGAGTTCCCACATATGCTGAAGAAACTTCAAAATGTGGAAAGTAGTAAAAATAAAGAAAAACCTTTGAATGAGTAGGTGTGTCCAAGCTTTTGTGTTGATGTTTTATTGTCACATACACGGATAGGTGCAGTGAGATGTGTTGTTGGAGCACATCAAGGGCACATTTTTTTTTTTTTACCTTGTCGGCTCAGGTACTCGAATCAGTAACCTTTCGGTTACTAGCCCCCCCCCCCACACACACACACAAAAACACACACACACCCCTCCACCGACACTACCCACATAGTGAGTTAGTATATATCTCATGGGGCCGGGCTTGTGAATTAACCCTCAGTAAATATGGATCTGTGACTGCTTAATATGGAGTTATGGCCTTGATTCATTCTTGGTGGTGCGTACGATACCAGCGGCCCGTTGCAGAACGGCGGGTCAACCTCTCTGGGTAGCAGCTCATTTAAAAAGTAAAACGGCTGTGAAACATGCCTCGTTAGCGGACGGATTTGATAATTTAGTAAAAGCCCAGGATGATTTTTACCTTCAATGTCAGAAGAAAGCTTTTGAGACTTTCTGTTGCTTGGTAAAATACAGTGATTGAAAAAGAGAGAATGGAAACTCTTCATTGGTCCAATAATATGCAGAGACACTGACTGTATAATACCAGTTTGTGAAACGTCCTATGTAAACTGCTCCCATTTACAGCATCCCAAACATGCCCCCTGATTAGCTCCTGTTAGCAATGTAGCCTCATTCACAGCCTGTGCTAATCCCTTAGCATTACGCTAATGGCACAGGAAACACAGCTAATGACTTTCACTGCAGATTAGCATCCGCTACTGGCAGATGTTTATCACACACACTGGGGGTATGTAGACGATTATAAAACTTGTATGCACAAATGATTAGCAGATTTTGTGTGGCATAATGTATGGAGATGTGTTATGTGCTCACCAGTAAAGTTAGCATGAAGCCATCAATCCCAAAGCAGCATATCAATTGTGGCTTTTGAACAGTGGAATCCAATCCTAACTGCAGAAAGCAGTTTCCTTATCCATTTTAGTCATCCGTACAGACAGGGCTTGGAATGGGATGATTGGCAGATGTAAGAAGGCCTAATCAGAGGCGTGTGTGTTTGTACACATTAATGTGCATGTGTGCTGGTGCAGACAGGCGGGTTTATGATGGCTAGTCTGTGATGTGTGTGTTCTAAAGGCGAGGGTGTGTTCTTCGTCCGACAGCCATGGCGTGTGTGTGTGTGACAGATAGAATGTGTGTGTGTGCAGGTCTCCCACAGGGCTGTGGGGAGGAGGCCACGGGAGGGGGGCATGTTCTGTGTGTTTGAAGTCAGCCTCTCTTAGACCCCTGTGTGTGTGCTCCCCTGCATGCAGTGTGCTGCCTGGTGATAGATAGTCGCTGAAGCCAGCTCTGACGTCCCCATGGGATCGCTGATTATACAGCTGCTCCTCCGGGTGCGTTGTCCCTCGGACCGGACGATCAGAACCCCTCAGATTCAGACCGATTTATTTATTTTTCTCAAACTCTTTATACCCCTTCACTTATTCCACATGATTGTTGTGTGACAGCCTGCATTTTAAATGGATTACTTTAAGAGAATACCCCATAATTAAAGTGTTTTTAATTTTTAAAATGTTTACTTTTGTGCAAATGTATTGAAAATAAATACAGAAATATCTCATTTACATTTAGTATTCACAGCCCTGAGTCAGTACTTTGTAGAAGCACCTTTGGGAATGATTACAGCTGTGAATCTTTCTGGGTCTCTAAGAGCTTTCCACACCTGGATTGTGTAAGATTTGCTCATTATTCCTTTCAGAATTCTTCAAGCTCTGTCAAATTGGTTGTTAATCATTGCTAGACAGTCATTTCCAGGTCTTGCTGTCACACCCTGACCTTAGAGCCATTTTATGTCTCTATTTGGTTAGGTCAGGGTGTGATGTGGGGTGGGCATTCTATGTTTTGTTTTCTATGTTCTCTTTATTTCTATGTTTTGGCCGGGTATGGTTCTCAATCAGGGACAGCTGTCTATCGTTGTCTCTGATTGGGAATCATACTTAGGTAGCCCTTTTTCCCTCCGTTCTGTGTGGGTAGTTATCTTTGTTAGTGGCACTATAGCCCTGTAAGCTTCACGGTTGTTAATTCTGTTTGTTGTTTTGTTGGCGTCATTCCATAATAAAGGAAAATGTACGCTCACCACGCTGCACTTTGGTCTACTTCTTTCGAATGGCCGTGACAGAACTACCCACCACAAAAGGACCAAGCAGCGTGGTAAAAAGGAGGACTGGACATGGGATGACATTCTGGACAGAAAAGGATCCTGGACATGGGAGGAGATCCTGGCTGGAAGGGACCGCCTTCCATGGAAGCAGGTGGAAGCAGCCAGGAAGGAGAAGGCAGTTGGTAAAGGGGCCCATCGTTACGAGGGAACACGGCGAGCAAGGAAGCCCGAGAGGCAGCCCCCCCAAAAAAGTCAGGTTGGAGACCTGAGCCAACTCCCCGTGCTTACCGTGGCGAGCGTCGTACTGGTCAGGCACCGTGTTATGCGGTGGAGCGCACGGTGTCTCCAGTGCGCGTTCACAGCCCGGTGCGCTACCTTCCGGCCGATTCGGGGAGCTGGGCTAGAGTGGGCAACCAGCCAGGTCGGAGGGTGCCGGCTCAGCGCATCTGGCCGCCAGTACGTCTCTACGGCCCAGGATATCCTGCGCCGGCTCTGCGCACTGTGTCTCCGGTGCGTCTGCACAGCCCAGTGCGTCCTGTGCCTGCGCCCCGCACGTGCCGGGCCATAGTAACCATCCAGCCAGGACGGGTTGTGCAGGCTCTACGCTCGAGACCTCCAGTGCGCCTCCACGGCCCAGTGTATCCTGTGCCCGCTCCCAGAGCTAGGCCTCCTGTATGTCTTCCCACCCTGGTGAGTCCTGTGCCTGCTCCCAGAGCCAGGCCTCCTGTATGTCTTCCCAGCCTGGTGAGTCCTGTGCCTGCTCCCAGAGCCAGGCCTCCTGTATGTCTTCCCAGCCTGGTGAGTCCTGTGCCTGCTCCCAGAGCCAGGCCTCCTGTATGTCTTCCCAGCCTGGTGAGTCCTGTGCCTGCTCCCAGAGCCAGGCCTCCTGTATGTCTTCCCAGCCTGGTGAGTCCTATGCCTGCTCCCAGAGCCAGGCCCTCTTGTGTGTCTCTCCAGCCCAGTGATGATTCATGGCAAGAAGCCTCCAGTGATGATCCATGGCAAGAAGCCTCCAGTGATGATCCATGGCAAGAAGCCTCCAGTGATGAAAAGCTCCCCAGTCCTTAATGATTACAAGCGTACCCATAACATGATGCAGCCACCACTATGCTTGACAATATGGAGAGTGGTATTCAGTAATGTGTTGTATGTTTGGGGCAAATCCAATAACACTTTGTATTCAGGACAAAAAGTGAATTGCTTTGCCACATTTTTTTGCAATATTACTTTAATGCAATGTTGCAAACAGGATGCATGTTTTGTAATAATTTTTTCTCTACAGGCTTCCTTCTTTTAACTGTGTCAGTTAGGTTAGTATTGTGAACTAACTACAATGTTGTTGATTCATCCTCAATTTTCTCAGCCATTAAACTCTGTAACTGTTTTAAAGTCCCCATTGGCCTCATGGTGAAGTCCCTGAACGGTTTCCTTCCTCTCCGGCAACTGAGTTAGGAAGGACGCCTGTATCTTTTCAGTGACTGGGTGTATTGATAGACCATCCAAAGTGTAATAAATAACTTCACTTTGCTCAAAGGGATATTCAATGTCTGCTTTTTAATATTTACCCATCTACCAATAGATGATGTTCTTTGCAAGGCATTGAAAAGCCTCCCTGGTCTTTGTGGTTGAATCTGTGTTTGAAATTCACTGCTCGACTGAGGGGGTACAGACATGACGTAGTCATAAAAAAAAAAAAGCATCTTAAACGCTAGTGAACGAGTGAGTTCATGCAACTTATTATGTGACTTGTTAAGCAGATGTTTACTCCTATACGTGTTTAGCCTGTAACAAAGGGGTTGAATACTTATTGATGCAAACCATTACGACTTTACAGTTGTAATTATTTTGTAAAAATGTTGAAAAACATAATTACACTTTGACGTGCGTGTGTGTAGGCCAGTGACAAAACATTTCAATTGAGTCCATTTTAAATTTAGGCTGTAACACAACAAAATGTGGGAAAGGTCAAGGGGTGTGAGTACTTTCCGAATGCACTGTGTACATCCTTTGTTTCTATCTAAAAGGTGTATATGGACCGTTCTCACAACCAAAGACAGCGTCAGTCCTCTCTTCAACTGAAGAATAAATCATACAATACAATTTCATGATATACACATGATACATGATTTACCCTTGTACAAATATACATTGAAGTGCTGAATGATAGGCTTATGGGAGTGAAAGCAGTGCTCCGTGGGTAATGTGCCTCAGTAAGCTCTGAGGAGGGGTATTGTAGCAGGGCCACAGTTTGGGCCAGAGCAGGGGTGTTCTGGGAGATGCAGTCAGGGATCCGCATCCCCACACGTTTCAGATGAGCCTCTGTAGAGCGATATCATTCATGTTCACCCAAACGGTTGTGAACATTTCAGTGAATTACGTGGCTCTTCTATCCAGGGCTGTTTGTCTTTCCTCTGATTGTAATGCTGCCATGATACGCTCCACATGATCACCTGCGCCGTTGTGTGTCGTCAAATACAGAGTTCGGTCTGTTTTTTATGCCGGAGGATTCAGTTGTGAGGATGATCAAGAAGAAAAACTCTGACTGGTTGTCCACCAGTGAGCCTCTGGGCCAGCATGGGTCACCTCTTTCAGACCAACTACATAGAAACACACTGGGCTTTGTGATCAGAGCAGGCCAGGGCAGTGTGTGTGTGTTTTCATGTCTCTGTGTGTGTTCATGTGTGTGTTCCAATGTCTCTGTGTGTGTTGGCCTGTGTGCTCTCCTATGTTTTTAAGTTAGCCCTTTGTTACCCTTTTTTACTATACCTAATAAATCAAGGTGGGTGGGGTATATCTCTGGGTGTGTTGGCCTGTGTTGTTTGTCTGTTCACCCATTGTTTTTGAGTTAGCACTTTTCTAGTACCTCTCTGTACAATTCCCAATGGGGAGTTTTGGGTTCTCCGTCTGTAATTACCATCCAGATGGATAGATCCAACCCAGGCGAATAGCTCCATGAAATAGAGCTCCCAAACAGCCGTCATAGAGGTAAATGACCAATCACAGGGCCTGATTTCCCTCCATTTTAGGCTTGTCATGTATAACTCCCCTCGGTGGCTTCCTGGTTGAGGCCCAGTTTCTACAGGCCTCAGTACTTAGTCCTGACACAAAGCAGACATGATTGTTAATGGAAGAAAGACTAGCTAGCTGCCTTCAATGGAATTTGTTGGAAGGCCATGAATAGCTTCGACAATCACCCCATTTTTAACATTTGCCCTCCAGTCGTTTTCAGGGAAATAGGAGGGAGAAAATGGCGGAATGAAGGGTTGGTTTTAGAAGCCAAAGTGGGGTTGTTGTATTCATAAGTGCTTGGTAATAACGTGGAGATGGGATGTTGGGTCGCTAATGCACCTTGGGTAATTGCTCTATCCACACTGGAAGAGCGTACATGAAGCCTTTTTGACGAAATCCTATTGTAAACCTATCTACTATCCAGCTACCGTGTCAGTATTGGGTTCAAGCCACATTTGACATCTTTCAAGAACTTTGAGTGTTTTCCCTAGCCTGCTTGGAGTGTTAGATGGGTGGGGTTTGGGGCTATTCTATCAGTCCATTTAAGCCAGGCAATCTAATATCAAGCACAAAATAAAGCATTTTAGATTAATTTTTTAACATAGTATTTGAAGCCAAGTGGGTTGAGAGAAATGAATATTCCTTGAGGGTAAGGACACTGAGAGAACGTCACTGCGGGTGTTTCTTTATAATGATGCCTGAGTAGGTCTTATTTGTTTAGCGTTCAACCTCATACATCCTCAATACACACAATATAATTGCACTAGACTAGAGCTCTCCACTCTACAACACACACGCGCGTGTGTATCCTTCTGCGCTCCTGTTCATGATGGAACCAGGACAATAGTGCTGATTATTAGTGAGTCCGGCTGGTCTGGGAGAGAGAGGCTCAGAAGGGCCCTATACACCCAGCTAAATAGGCTCTTCTCTCGTCACTCTGTCTTTTTGTTTTCTGTCTCAAGAGCTCTGTTTACCTTCCCTCGTTCCACAGAGAGAGAGCAGGAAGAGATGTGGAAAACAGGAGATGACTGGTTGGCACTCAAGTGCTAATGCTAGTGTGTGTGCGTGTGTGACGTGCATACGTGTGTTTATTTTGTAAAGAACAAAATATTTTAAGACCACTCTTCATTCTTGTTTTTTATGCCACAGTGGATAAAATTGTTTTGTGAAATAATGGGAACCCATTTACCCGTCTGCAATTCTGAACACTGCACCGAAATGATCCTGAGAATGTAGTCTTGCATTTTTGCGTAACAACTGCCGGTTGTTGTCTAGGTAATTAAAAATATATTTTCATACTGTATAATTTATTTTTTTTTTAATCCATCAATTTCAAAACTATACACCAAAGGTATATTACTGTCAAAACAAATATTTTTCTCTTTCAAATATTGCAGCTAATATTTGTTGTTGTCACATAACTACCAGACTGGGTAATGCTTGAGGTTTTGTACTTAATGTCAGAAACCCTGGTTCCCCCTAGAGGATGATTCTAGGCTTGGTTGACTGTTCTAATTGGTGTCTAGAGTGCAGAAAACAGTTCCACTATCTTTCTGTATGAGCTAATCTCTCTGAGCTTCTCTCTGAGCTTTCTCTCGCTCTCTCTCTGTCTCTGTCTCTGTCTCTGTCTCTGTCTCTGTCTATGTATGTGTGTGAGCTCATCATCGAGAGAAACATGCATTTAGCGAAACACTTGTTTTCTGTGTGTTCAAGGAAGTGGGTAAGTAATATGATTTTGTTCAAATATGCAATATACAGTGCCTTGCGAAAGTATTCGGCCCCCTTGAACTTTGCGACCTTTTGCCACATTTCAGGCTTCAAACATAAAGATATAAAACTGTATTTTTTTGTGAAGAATCAACAAGTGGGACACAATCATGAAGTGGAACGACATTTATTGGATATTTCAAACTTTTTTAACAAATCAAAAACTGAAAAATTGGGCGTGCAAAATTATTCAGCCCCTTTACTTTCAGTGCAGCAAACTCTCTCCAGAAGTTCAGTGAGGATCTCTGAATGATCCAATGTTGACCTAAATGACTAATGATGATAAATACAATCCACCTGTGTGTAATCAAGTCTCCGTATAAATGCACCTGCACTGTGACAGTCTCAGAGGTCCGTTAAAAGCACAGAGAGCATCATGAAGAACAAGGAACACACCAGGCAGGTCCGAGATACTGTTGTGAAGAAGCATAATAATAACACACAGAAATACGAACCTTAGGTCATTAATATGGTCGAATCCGGAAACTATCATCTCGAAAACAAGACGTTTATTCTTATCTAACGGGTGGCATCCATAAGTCTAAATATTCCTGTTACATTGCACAACCTTCAATGTTATGTCATAATTACGTACATTTCTGGCAAATTAGGCAGCCCAAACTGTTGCATATACCCTGACTCTGCGTGCAATGAACGCAAGAAGTGACACAATTTCACCTGGTTAATATTGCCTGCTAAATATGCAGGTTTAAAAATGTATACTTCTGTGTATTGATTTTAAGAAAGGCATTGATGTTTATGGTTAGGTACACATTGGAGCAAGGACAGTCCTTTTTCGCGAATACGCACCGCATCGATTATATGCAACGCAGGACACGCTAGATAAACTAGTAATATCATCAACCATGTGTCGTTAACCTCTTGAGTGTAGAGGACAGTATTTTGATGTTTGGATGAAAAATGTACCCAAATTAAACTGCCTATTTCTCAGGCCCAGAATCTAGAATATGCATATAATTGTCAGATTGGGATAAACACTCTAACGTTTCCAAAACTGTCAAAATATTGTCTGTGAGTGTAACAGAACTGATATTGCAGGCAAAAACATGAGAAAATCCAACCCGGAAGTGTTGTTTATCCTGAAAGCTCTCTGTTCCATAGCCTGCCTTCGCTCCATTTAAAGGGATATCAACCAGATTCATTTTCCTATGGCTTCCCCATGGTGTGAACAGTCTTCAGGCATAGTTTCAAGCTTTCCTTTGAAAAAATGAGCGAGAAAGATCACATCGCGTCATTGTATGGCTGGGTGCCAGCAGCGTTTTGCATGCGCAACAGCTTGGAGCAGACATTTCTCTCTCTCTCCTATTGAAGAAGCTACAGTCCCGGTTGATATATTAGCGATTATATTGTAAAATCAACCTGAGGGTTGATTTATAAAAAACATTTGACATGTTTCTACGAACATTACGGATACTATTTGGAATTTTCGTCTGCGATGTCGTGACCGCTCGAGCCTGTGGATTTCTGAACATAACGCGGCAACCAAATGGAGGTATTTTGGATATAAAAAATAATCTTTATGGAACAAAAGGAACATTTATTGTGTAACTGGGAGTCTTGTGAGTGCAAACATCCGAAGATCATCAAAGGTAAGCGATTAATTTTATTGCTTTTCTGACTTTCGTGACCAATCTACTTGGCTGCTAGCTGTTTGTAATATTTTGTCTACTGAGAGAGATGTCCTTACATAAACGCTTGGTATGCTTTCGCCAAAAAGCTTTATTGAAATCTGACACGCCAGGTGGATTAATTAACAATAAGCTAAGTTGTGTTTTGCTATATTGCACTTGTGATTTCATGAAAATGTAATATTTTTCGTAATTTAATTTGAATTTGGCGCGCTGCAATTCAGCGCATTTTCGATGTTGACGAAAATGATCCCGCTAAAGGGATGGGTGCATCAAGAGGTTTTAACTAGTGATTATGATTGATTGATTGTTTTTTATAAGATAAGTTTAATGCTAGCTAGCAACCTACCTTGGCTTACTGCATTCGCGTAACAGGCAGGCTCCTTGTGGAGTGCAATGAGGCAAGTGGTTAGAGCGTTGGACTAGTTAACTGTAAGGTTGCAAGATTGAATCCCCGAGCTGACAAGGTAAAAATCTGTTGTTCTGCCCCTGAACAAGGCAGTTAACCCACCTTTCCTAGGCCGTCGTTGAAAATAAGAATGTGTTCTTAACTGACTTGCCGTTAAATAAAGATTTAAATAAAGGTGTAAAAAAAATTGGGGGCCAAAACGGTGTCTAAAAATACCGATTTACGATTGATCTGAAAACTTTAGAAGGTAGAAGGTCCCACAGTTGACAGTGCATGTCAGAGCATAAACCAAGCCATGAGGTTGAAGGAATTGTCGGTAGAACTCTGAAACAGGATTGTGTCGAGGCACAGATCTGGATAAGGGTACAGCATTGAAGGTCCCCAAGAACACAGTGGCCTCCATCATTCTTAAATGGAAGAAGTTTGGAACCACCAAGACTCTTCCTAGAGCTGGCCGCCTAGCCAAACGGGGGAGAAGGGTCTTGGTCAGGGAGGTGAACAAGAACCCGAGGTCACTCTGACAGAGCTCTAGAGTACCTCTGTGGAGATGGGAGAACCTTCCAGGACAATTATCTCTGCAGCTCTCCACCAATCAGGCCTTTATGGTAGTGGTCAGACAGAAGCCACTCCTCAGTAACATGCACACAAGACTCTCAGACCATGAGAAACAAGATTCTCTTGTCTGATGAAACCAAGATTGAACTCTTTGGCCTAAATGCTAAGCATCACGTCTGGAAGAAACCTGGCACCATCCCTAGGGTGAAGCATGGTGGTGGCAGCATCATGCTGTGGGGATGTTTTTCAGTGGCAGGGACTGGGAGACTAGTCAGGATCGAGGCAAAGATGAACGGAGCAAAGTACAGAGAGATCCTTTATGATAACTTGCTCCACAGTTCTCAGGACCTCAGACTGGGGCGAAGGTTCACCTTCCAACAGGACAACAACCCTAAGCACACAGCCAGACAACGCAGGAGTTGCTTCAGGACAAGTCTCTGAATGTCCTTGAGTGGCCCAGCCAGAGCCCAGACTTGTCACTGATCAAACATCTCTGGAGAGACCTGAAAATAGCTGTGCATTGACGTTCCCCATCCAACCTGACAGAGTTTGAGAGGATCTACAGAGAAGAATGGGAGAAACTCCCCAAATACACCAGAGCCCCTGTTCAGGGTGCCCAGTTGAGTTAGGGGGGATAGAGAGGAGGACGTTACAGGTCTGTGCGCTAGCTGTGAAATGGGGCTGCCCCATGAGGCCTCCGTGATCACCCAGACTTAGCTGTGTAAACACACACACACACAACACACTACCTTTCCTCCTTAGTCCCAACACAATCACACATGGGTTCTCAGGCCATTATCACGACAACAGCGATCAAAAGGCACCGGGAGCACGGAGGGGGTCTCCCTAATGCGCTTTCCCCCCCAGCAGGGAGCTGCCTCGGCTGCATGCCTTGCCTACCCCCTCCCCTGTAGGCATCCACCAATACATTGCGCTAATTGGATTAGCGGTGATAGTAATGCACTGCTGGGCCTTAGCGCAAACTCGCTAATAAACTGTGCGGGAGAGAGGGTAAATTAGCCCAATTTGTGAAATGCAGATTAATAGAGATTATGAGTGGATGAATTAAGTAAATCTAGCTAAGACCCCCTGTGTGACGAGAGGGGTTTCTCACCTTGATATACTGAAAGGGAAGAGTACTCTAGCAACGGACTGTGTGTGTGCACGTTGCTTGTGTTTATGACAATGATAATCAGGATTATATCAATCACGTTAGTTTCGTAGCCTAATCAAATCGTGTGTACTGTGCATGTGATTCATTCTGAGATGATATATTTGCATATGTTTGAACTCGTTTATGGTTTAATGTGATTCAATGTCATTATCGCGCCATGTGTTAGTTTTGATTGTTGTTCATGTAAAGCGGATGTTTTGTTGAGATTGACTCCTGCTGTGGGATTGTTTGGCTCAGTCTCTCTCTGGCTTTCATTCTCTTTCGGTCTGTCACTCTCTTGCTCACTGTCACTCCTGTCTCTCACTGCTCTCGCACTGTTTTCATACCTATCCAATGTGCAGGCCCATTTCATTATCATTCTCTCGCAGCAGACGTTCCTATTCAGTGGTGTTCCCAGAGCCCAGCCTTGCCAACAGACAGAACAGACATTCCTATTCAGAGTGGTGTTCCCAGAGCCCAGCCTTGTCAACAGATAGAACAGACATTCCTATTCAGAGTGGTGTTCCCAGAGCCCAGCCTTGTCAACAGACAGGACAGACATTCCTATTCAGAGTGGTGTTCCCAGAGCCCAGCCTTGTCAACAGACATTCCTATTCAGAGTGGTGTTCCCAGAGCCCAGCCTTGTCAACAGACAGAACCAGGTTTCCCCAACTCTGCTTTCACTTCCATTCTCTCCATCCATAATATAATTGTTTTATACAATAGTCAACCTTTTTCTCTCCATATCCTCCTTCCCTTCTTTCTCCTTGACATTTTCTGGTCACCTTGGTTGCTTGTCCTTTACCTTTAGTTCCGGCTCAAGGTAATATCTCACATTCTGGCTGGGTGATTTATTTATGATTCATGTATGTGCCTCTTACACACACATACATGTGACGTGCGCGCGCACACACTCTTTCTCAAGGGCACACTTGCATAGAGACATTCAAGCACACAAACACATTACACACACTCATTTTCCATCAGTCTAGAGTCTACAGTGCCTCAGTCTGGCTATACACACACACACATACACACATACACACACACGCGCGTTTCAGACACTGGCTCCAGGTCATTTGGAGGGGTCCAGGCTGGGTCTTCTGAATGCTGCGAGTCTGTCTGGCCTCCAACCCTGCCCTCTCCCAGCCCGCCTCCCCTCTCCCAGCCCGCCTCCCCTCTCCCACCCTGCCTCCCCCTCACTCCCCCCTGCCTACCGCTCACCCCCATTCCCCATCATTAGTCAGCATGGCCAGGAGTAAATGAGCAGGGATTGAGCGAGGGGGAAAGACGTGGAGTAGGATATAAGGGGACAGGTTAATGTCACGTAATGACGTTGTCAGAGGTCTGCCGTGACAGGTGGCCCAGAGCAGCAGGCCATCTCAAATGACTCCATTGGATTACTGCTACTCTATTTTCACTCATGTCTACGGTATGTTGAGGAATTGCCACGCTTTATTCGTGTTGTTGAGGTTGAAGAAGGTGAGGAGTGTTTTTGCATGTGCGAAGGCTCTTGTTAGCATTGTGAGAACACAAGTCCTTAGTCAGTGCAGGCTTAGCGAGTTCGTTGTAGATGACAGCATGTCTCATACCAGCTGCACTACTAACTTTTCCTCATTCTAATACACCGGAGTACCTTCACAGACAAGTACATAGACAAGTGCATAGTACATTTGGGAGTTAGCATTACGTATCTGCCTAAAGAACGCCACAATACCCAAAAGCCCTATGGAGGGAACACATATATAAACTTCAATTAGTGATTGGTCCAGTGGCAAAATTATGTAGGGATCCCTCTCTCTCTCTCACTCACACACACCACCACATCCCCCACAACAACATCATGAGCTCGCTCTCCCTTCATCAACATTATTCTCCCTTGTGTGTGATGAAATAGCCATCTGTCACAAACCCAGGTGAATCCCACTTCAAAAAGCCATGGGAAAAAAATGAACGGAGAGACTTCCTGCCTCCAGGCTACCAGCAGCTCAGACAAACTCAGATCTTATAGAAACTGAAATTGCCTTTTTAATTTATTTTTCTTCTTACGCATCCTTTTCCTTGTTCTTTGAAGATATCATTGCAAACTAGTTAAGCAGAGAGGGAGAGCATGTCGACTATGAGACAATATTAAATTGTGTTATGTCGTGCCTAAGAACAGCCCTTAACCGTGGTATATTGGCAATATACCACACCTCCTCGGGTCTTATTGCTTAAATATGTCTGCCTTTCTAACATCTATTTGTCTTCTTCGTTGTGATCCTTTTCTGTTATCTATCATGTGTGCTGTGTAGTCCCCAGTAGAGATCCCACATGTGACCACCCAGACACAAAGGGGCGGCACGTAGCGTAGTGGTTAGACCGTTGAACTAGTAACTGAACGGTTGCGAGATCGAATCCCCGAGCCGACAAGGTAAAAATCTGATGTTCTGCCCCTGAACAAGGCAGTTAACCCACTGTTCCTAGGCCGTCATTGAAAATAAGAATTTGTTCTTAACTGACTTGCCTAGTCCCTGTTTTCTCCAGCAATGGTCTCCTCCAAACCTCAAATGAATTATTGTGTATTCCAATGAGTGCTCAGGTCAAGGAACCTCAGATGTTGGTAGGGGTGAGGGGGTTTTGGGAGACATTAATTCAGTATTATCTCATCACTCCTGCTGTATAGATCAGTAGAACACACACACTCCCCTCCCCATGGTCTCTACATTTTATAGTCACCCCATGATGGACCTAACTCTCTTCCACAATCAGCACTTGCCACATGGTAGGAGATCAATGTTTTGATTACCCACAGAATGATTCTCTCTCTCTCTCTCGATTCCTCCCTCTATCCTGTTCTCTCTCACTCTCGCTATCCCCCGCTACTCCCTCCGACCTTATCTCACAAGCATAATCAAATTGCCAGTCGAGGTGGCAGGCGGTGGTGGGGAAAGCAGCGAGAGAGCGAGATGTGGGAGGCAGAGAGTGGGAGAGAGAAAGAAAGGGAGAGAGAGTTAGGTGAGACTTCCACACAGACAGCAGGCTCTCTTCTCCAGAGGGAAAGGTGTTATAATGGATGTAGACAGACGTTCCCTGTCAGCGTTGTGCTCTCTCTCCGAATCCAGCCAGCCAGCCTCTCATCTCTGCATTTAACACCCCTCCCTCCCTCCCTCCCGAACCTCTCGCCATCCTCCCTGCCTTTCTCTGCCTGTTGTCTACCTCTTCCCCCTCCACTGCACCAGCCTCCCTCCCTCCACCACTGCCTCTCTCCTCTAGATCTACATATTCTCCTGTAATTGACATTTTCCATTTGGCAGCTTTATATCGGCTGCCAGCCGTGAAATGCCCGTTGCCTTGGTAACCGTGCTAGTGAAGACCCTCGGTGCTTGGCAAGAGAGGTCTAGCTGCCCTGCCTCCCTATGTAGTGCACTACTTTTGACCAGAGCTCTATAGGGAATGGGGTTCCATTTGGGACACAACCCCTTCCCTAACCTGTCAGAACCAGAGGCACGCAGGCGGCTGCCCACTTAGGGAATAATCATGAAAGGTATTATCAAATAAGGGCATTTAAGCTAGGGTGACCAGACGTCCCCATTTTCCGGAGACAGTCCCCGTTTTTAGTGACCTGTCCCCGGCTGGAGCTGTCCCCGGAAATGTCCCCGTTTTTAACTGCGTTAAAGATATCATTAAAGATCTCATTAACTGCGTTAAAAACAGACTGCAAAGTGAAATAATATTTTACGTGGCAAGAAAGACAGGACAGCAGAGTCTACCGGTTGACGTCTCAATCGCGTTGTGCTTGTTTTGTCCAGCAGAGGGGGCTGCTCGCTATAGCAGCTTCATTCACTCTTCTTCTACTAACTACTTGCTCGCGATAGTTTTAGAAAAAACGGCTGTGGAAAACTCGGCCAGAAGCTGTCAAGTGAATCGACAACATCACCACAAACGTTTTTTTCAAGCCAGGTAAATTACACTCGTTTGAGATACTAGCTAATGATGTTATTATATAGATATATGCTCTGCTTTATAAGGTTTTAAATAGGTTATGCTAGCTAACATTAGCTATGTCGACTAAGTTATCTAGCTAGGTTAGCTAGCTGCTGTCATGGTAGCTAGGTTAAAAAACGTTCACATGTAAACATGCAGTGGACGGGCTATTTTGAAAATATGATTATATTAAATGAATGCACAATTATGTGATTTATATTTATTTGTAGATTACCATTTTAATGGTTTGGCATAAGTAGTGTGAAAATATATTTAGAAATGTTCATGGATAACATTAGCATAATGTTTTCTGTTAGAGAGTGGAGAGGAGGAAGACTGGATAGGAAGAAGAGTGAAAGAGAGGAGGAAAGATATGATTACAGAGCCTGCCAATTTATTATTCCAAACAATGTTTTTGAGATAAAATACAAAAATGAGGCAAGCAATGGGAATCTGTTAAAATACTTTGGTTATCTAATGGTGTACTATTTATTAATACAGATTGTAGAAGAAGAAGGAAAAATGAAGGGAGTGAAAAGAGTGAAGCGAGGAGAGTGTGGAAGAGTGAGGTGGAAAGGAAGAAAGATCAGGAAGACGATTGGAGGAGAAAGAAAAAGTTGAGTAAGAAGAGTGACACAAGGAGAGTGAAGAAGAGCAGACAGAGGAGGTACAATGGCTCTTTCCAAGACACGGAAATGCCATTTTAATGACAACATGATGAGAATTTCCATTTATACGCTCAGGTCAAGACGATAGAATGGACCCCTTGTAATTCCTCTCTTTCAATTGGCAGCGGGGGAAGAATGGCGGTGGTAGAACATCAACAGACCAAAAAGCATAAAGCCTCTGATTGGCCGTGTTGGTTTGCCCTCTGCCACCACATTCCTCAAGAAGAATATAGGTTTAGCTGTGCAGGAGGGTGTCTTTGCATACCACACTATGTGACACAATCATAGTTGCAGATCTTTGGACTGCACAGCACAACTGACACAAAAGCTTTATGAGCCGAAGTTGACATGTGCTAGGACAAAATGTGACGCCACAGTGAGTAACATGTTAGCACCATGAGTAACTACTTTGGTAACACAGGACCCAGGTTGAATTTGTGTCCCTGTCCATTGATGCGTCCAATCATGGACATGTAAAGCTGCTGCCAATAGTAGTTGGATATTGTAAGATATATGGTGGCAACACATCTGTGGAAACATGCTTGATTTTGTTGAATTGAAAGGAGAAACAGCAGAGGAGATTGCAACTGAGGTCCTGGTGGTCATCCAAAAATGTAACCAGCAAAACAAAGTTGTGGCATTCTCTGCCGACAACACACATACCAACTTTGGAGGACTGAATAGGCTGGGGAGGGTCAATGTCCATACCAAAGTTAAAAATGCCCTGCAGCGGGAGGTGATTGGCTTAGGTTGTCCTGCCCACATCATTCATAACACGGCCAGAACAGCTTTGGATATGATTCCACTTGATGTTGAGGACCTGCTCACAAAGATATTTTCACCGTCAGAGTAGAAAGACTGAAGAGCTTTTGTGAGTTTGTTGGCCAGGTGTACCATAACATTTTAGGACACAGCAATGTTTGCAGGCTGTCATGCTCCCTGCTCTAGAAAGGTATGTGCCATTTTTCTTTCTGAAGACAAATGCCCTGTTGTCCTGCGAACAATGTTCGAAGATCCACTGACTGAACTTTGGCTGGACTTTGTCCATGGAAACTTGACCGTATTCAGTGACACGATCAAGATGCTTGAAGGCCAGGACCGCTGTGCTGTGGAGTCAGCTGCAATTCTGAGAAACATTGAGGCAAAATTGACTGCAAAGACGTGATGACAACTTCACTCCAGTTTTGGTCAGAGGACTTCTGAGAGAGCTGGAGGACAATGGTGTCATGTCTAAAGAGAGCTTTCTCAAAACATCCCAATCATTCTTCACTACGGCTGTGAACTACTTGCAGGCATTGGGGAAAGCACACAGATAATCTAAAAGATTTACATTGTCTCCTTTTAAAAAGGCAACCTCAGCGTGAAGAGATCCACATCGGTGACACCGCTTAGTCAGAGATGGAGCATGGTGGTTACCCACTTCAAAGAGAACGACATCCCACACACTAACCTGGCTAGATTAGCGTCTGTTGTCATGTGCTTACCTGGAGGTAATGCACCAGTCGAGAGAGTGTTCTCCCAAGTGAATGATCTATGGACAGCAGCAAGAAATAGGTTCACAGTTCCAACCACCAAGGCCACGCTTATTGTGAAGACAAACTTCAACCTCCCCTGCCAGGAGTTCATGGAGAAGCTGGCCAAACACACAGCAATCCTGAATAAGATACATTCTTCTGATAAATATACAGATTAGGTTTGTATAAGTGGTGACTACATAATATAATCTCATCATCGTCTTTAAAAAAAAAAAAGTATAATATGTTTATTATTTTACAATAAAAAAATCAAATAAAAAAAGACAGCAATACTAACAATGACATTGATTGTACTGTTGAATGGGATGGCCAATTTAGAGGACAAAACAAAACTTAACTCACACATACACAAAATAAAACAAAATCCTATTAGGTGGTACATGTATAAGAAGACAGCATATAGTCATTACAAGCAGTGAAGATAAGCCAAAAATAAATATTGAGTGGAGTACAGCACAGAGTAGCAGCAGATCATCAACCCAGTTATGAAGCGGGACTAGACCATTTATCCAGTATCGGCTGCCATATTTTGTAAAACATTGGACTTCTATTGGAGCTATTGTATCAAATCTTTTCCATATGTATTACATTGCCTAAATCCCGTAACCACATTTCAAAAATGCAATATGAGCCTTTTGACTAATATAGTACAAAGAGAGACAGCTTTCCCTTCGTGGTTATTCCCATCAACTGTACCAAACAGAGCGGTCAATGGGTCTGGGGCTAGAACTCTATCAAAGGCTTTAGATAAGTAATCAAAAATGAGAGCCCAGTAAACATGTAACTTAGGACATGTCCAGAATAAGTGGGTCAACGTCCCCTCATCCTGCTTACACCTCTCACACAGTGGCGAGGTGTCCGGGAATATTTTATGCAGTTTTACTTTTGAGTAATGTAACCTGTGTATCACCTTAAACTGTACAAGGTTGTGTCTGGCATTCACTGAACTGTGGTTTATATTCCTGAGAGCTTCTACCCAGTCCTCATCTGAGATTTCTGAGCCAAGTTCTTGTTCCCAAGCCCTTTTAATGGTGTCTGTGGATACCTCTATGTGGGCCTGTAGCACATCATACAGTCTAGAGACCGACCCTTTTGAATGGGGTTTGACAAGGATCAAGCTATCTAATGTAGGACTATTTGGCTTCATGCCATACTGTGGGATATATGTCCTTACGAAATTCCATATTTGGAGGTATCTGAAAAAATGTGTTTTTGGCATGTTGAGCTTTCCCTGTAATTGTTGAAATGAAGCTAACTGACCATGTATGATTAGATTACCAATTGTTGTGAGCCCCTTCTCCCTCCACTGTGAAAACACCACATCATCCAATGCGGGGTGGAAAGCATGATTCAGGCAAATCGGGCTGTCAATGTATACAGTGGGTATGTTAAGAAAATACCTAATCTGTTTCCAGATCCTAAGCATGTGACAAATGACTGGGTTAGAGTCATAAGTGGATTTTTTTCACATATGATGGGCTATTAACAAGTGCAGGGAGTGAGGAACGTTGACAGGAGGCCTGCTCAATCAAAAGCCATGAAGGCATATCCTTCTGTCTCATCGCAGGTAAACTTTCCCTCCAGAAAGACACAATGTTAAGATTTGCAGCCCAATAATACAGTTTAAAGTGAGGAAGGCCAAAGCCCCCCACTATCTTGTACTTGCATAAATGCTTCTTTGAAATTCTGGCTGCCTTGTTGTCCCATAAAAATGGAGTTACTATTGAATCCAGTTTCTTAAAATAGCTTTGTGGTATGAAATTGGGTAGACATTGGAAGAGGTAAAGAAACCTGGGTAGGACAGCCATTTTAATAGCGTTTATATGACCAACCAAGGAGAAAGGCAGAGTTTTCCAAAAATCAATATTTTGTTTAAGCTGATATATTTTCATGTCCCAATTCGCTTTCAAAAGCTGATCAAGATCTCTTGTCACTACAATGCCAAGACTTGTGAACTTGTCCATCACTGTTCTAAATGGGGTAGATTGCAGAAATTGCATCTCCACAGGCCGTGATATTGGCATCAACTCACTTTTTTGCCAGTTTATCTTGTAGCCAGAGAAGGAGCCAAATGTGTTCATCAAGTTAAGTAAGGGTAGAGTAGAAGTTTTAGGTTTGGACAAAAACAAAAGAACATCGTCTGCATATAGGGAAATTTTGTGCTGTGTGTCCTTTATTTTAACAGAAGCTATATCGGCACATGCCCGAATGCGAGTAGCAAGGGGTTCCATGGCTATAGCGAAGAGAGCAGGCGAAATAGGGCACCCCTGTCGGCACCCCTTGAACAAGCGGAATGACTGCGACATTTCTTGATTGGTTACCACGGACGCCATTGGGTGTGCATAAATAATTCTTATCCAATTAATAAATTCCTTTCCGAACCCGACGTGCTCCAGAACCGACATCATATATTTCCACTCAATCCGGTCAAACGCCTTCTCTGCATCAAGAGCTATTACCACTGCCTCAACCTTATGATCGTGATACATTACGTTGAAAAGACGTCTCAAATTGTAGTATATATGTCGGCCCGGGATAAAAACCTGTCTGGTCAGGGTGTATGATGTCGGAAATATGTTTTCAATCGGTTTGCCAATATCTTTGTCAACACCTTGTTTTCTATGGGGAGTAACGACACGGGGCGATAAGACGACATCTCCATGGAATCTCTATCTTTTTTCAAGATCAGTGCTATTGTAGCCTCATACAGTGTTTGCGGGAGTTTGGCATTTTCTTTGGATTGTTTAAACATTCGCAACATAAGTGGAGCTAGACTGGCGCAGTACTTCTTATAGAATTCTATTACATATCCATCGGGCCCAGGGGCATTGCCGTTTGTAAATTGTGCTATCTCTGTGTTAATTTCCTCCAAAGTTATCCCTGCATCGAGTGCAGCAGCTGCCCCCCTGTCTAGTTTAGGAAGTTCACATTCAGCGAGAAAGTGTTCCATAGTTTGTGGATCAGTGGCATCGCATTTTGATTGGTATAGCTCTGAGTAAAACTGCGCAAAGCATTTATTAATATCCTGCGGATCTGTTACTATTTTACCCTTCTTGTCTTTTATTTTGTGAATAGCTCTAGATGCCAGTACGTGCCTTAGCTGTCTTGCTAATAATTTATGTGGTTTGTCACCCAGTTCAAAATAACTTTGTTGCGTTCTAGCAAGTAAAGAGCCCACCCGTTTCGAAAGGATGGTATTGTATTCAAATTTTAACTTTGATCTTCTCAAGGACTGTATACAAGGAATTCGTCCTAAAAACGTTCTCCTGTTCCCCTAACTCTCTTTCAATTTCTCTTAGCCTAGTATTGGCGCGTTTCTTCCTCTCTGATGTATAAGAAATAATGTAACCTCTAATCACAGCCTTTAGAGATTCCCAAAAGGTGGAGTCGTCAACATCCCCCGTGTCGTTAGTTCCGAGGAAAAGGCAATCTGCTCCTTCAAATACTGACAAAAAGCTTAATCTTTCAGCAGGTATGTGTCTAAGCGCCACGGTCGCTTGTCGACATATTGTCGAGTTTCAGCACCATGGACAGAGGAGAGTGGTCCGTAATTAGAATAGGGTGATAGGTAACCGACTCAGCTGCTGAAATTAGTTTGGAGTCCAACAAAAAATAGTCAATTCTGGAATATGATTTATGAACTGATGAAAAGAAAGAGTAATCCCTGTCTGTTGGGTGCGTCAGTCTCCAAATATCGACAATGTTAAGGTTTGTCATCAATGTATTTAGACAGACACTGGCATTTGATGGTTGAAGTGACCTTGATAGCTGTTCTAAAAGAGGATCTAACGTACAGTTAAAGTCCCCTCCAACAATAACACTTGTATCCGAGATATTTGGTATGTCCTTAAATACCCTTTGAAAAAATAATGGATCATTGAAGTTGGGTCCATATAAATTGACCAAGGTTACTGGTTTCGAATTCAGTGTACCAGCCACAATAATATACCGACCATTAGGATCTGAAATCGAGGATGAGTAAACAAACGGAATGTTTTTCCTTATCAGGATCGCTACCCCTCTCGCTTTTGCATCAAAGTTAGACTGGTATATCTGACCGATCCAGCCGACTCGTAGCTTGGCCTGAGCGGAGCGTTTAACTTGAGTTTCTTGAAGAAGCACTATGTCAGCACCCAGTGATTTAAGATGAGAGAAAACCTTAGCTCGTTTCACCACATGCCCGAGGCCATTACAGTTCCAGCTGACTATCTTCATTCCACCTGGTCTACTCTGTGCTCTGTCACTATGTGGCATTTCTTATTTTAGAGCAAATTGTTGCTGTCATACAAAACTCAGAAGAAAAACGTCCCGCCGTGCGGGAGCTTGTCATGCCACCTGTACTATTAATAAACGTGAACATAAAACACAGACCCCATCCCCCCCTCCCGTCCCTTTACTGAGTGACTTCCCCAAACAAAGCACTCCTTGGCTAACACACAAACCTTAGGGTGTCTAGACATACAGCTTGAACTAACTCGTCGTCTATAGATGCTCCGCATATACGCTAATATTAAATAACACTTAACACTTAACTCTCACGTTAGGGGGTGAGTGGCGCTAAAACATGATGTGCCAAACAATGCTATATTAGCCACAACATCTCACCAATCATAAGTCCCAAATTCTGATCTTCTAATCGAAAAGCCATAGTCCGGAAATCCAAACACATTCTTGGCCTGTATTTGGTCATTTAGCCGGCTGACACAGCCGTTCTGTATCCTCAGCCGTTCTGTATCCTCAGCCAGGGAGCTTGCTTGTCAAGAACAGATCGGCCTCTTTTGGGTTGTCAAACGTACGTGTTGATCCTTCGACTGTCACCTTAAACCGGGCTTGGAAGAGGAATCCATATCGGATGTTGGCCGCCCTGCATTTGTTGCGTACCTCATCAAACTCTTTCCGTTGGTTCCTCACCTCCAAGGTAAGATCTGGGTAGAAAGACACCCTGGCTCTGTTGTAGTTAAGGGGGAACTTTTGACTAGCCAGCTTGAGGATGAGGTCCCTGGTCTGGGGATAGTGCAGCCGTACAATGAATGGCCTTGGTGGCCCGCCCTTGGCCGGCTTCGTTGCCTGAGATCTGTGTGCGCGGTCGATCAGGATGGCCGTTTTGAAGTGTTCACTCCCCAGCAGGGCCGGTATCAGCTCCGAGACAAATTCAGTGGATTTTCCCTTTCTCAGTGTCCTCCTGGATGCCACATATTCGGATGTTCTGGCGTCTTGAATGCGACTCGAGCATTTCCAGTCGGGCTTTCAGGGTTTTGTTGTGCACTGTTTCTCTATGTCCTGTAGCCTGGCCTCGTGATCGACTGTCGTTTGCTCAACCTCATGCACCCTTCTCTGAGTTGCCTTCACAGTTTCGGCCAAAGTCCCAATACTCTTTGAGATATCAGCCAACCTTGTGTCCACCTTCTTGCTTAGTGAGTTTATGGCAGCCAGTATGTCACTTTGCGTAGGCTCTGTGGGGGACTCTTGGAAGCTAGCCTCTTCAGCTAACTCCTCGTGGGTTGGCGACGTTGAAATTGGTTCGTTGTTTATCTCAATCAAATGATCTTGTTTAGCGCTCCCTTTTTTGGTGCCTTTTCCCTTTGTCATATTTGTTTGAAGTTATAGGTCGTGAGAGGTTAAGATAAATACTAATTTGTTTCAAAATGGAGCGGCGCTCTAGCAAAGCACGTCTACTCCATAGCACGCTCTCTAGCCCCCCCCCCCCCCCCCCATCATCATCGTCTTATTTCGTTATTATGTTGTTAAATATTTCACACATACTATTGTCTGTTTTTTTTCCAATTTTGCTCATGTTCTTTTCTGCTCTTATTCTACCCAGACTAGCAGGACCACTGAATGGCTGTTCAGATCAGTTCTACCCAGACTAGCAGGACCACTGAATGGCTGTTCAGATCAGTTCTACCCAGACTAGCAGGACCACTGAATGGCTGTTCAGATCAGTTCTACCCAGACTAGCAGGACCACTGAATGGCTGTTCAGATCAGTTCTACCCAGACTAGCAGGACCACTGAATTGCTGTTCAGATCGGACAGTTCTGTCTTGTCTGTAGTGTTTCTGTAATACAGTTGTTTTGTCTGTCACCGTGTGCCTGTTAGACAAAATACACAAAACCGGAATTGTCCCCCTGTTTTTTTATCATAGATAATACCATTGGATATTTTAATGATATATTGACCGTCGAACTGGAAATGTCCCCGGTTTTAATTTCCGAAATCTGGTCACCTTAATATAAGCTAATTCAAGGAATTAATGAGCTCTCTATGAGCCCAGAGGGCACGGGGGGAGAGTGTGTGTGCAGTGTGGAATGTTAGCATATAATCCATCTATATGCACTCAATAGCCTATAAATGACCTTAGATGTAGTGCAGTTGGTTGGAATGTCCTGGCTAAATCTGTCTTTGTTAGCTTGAAGGTAGCTTTAAGATGCATATACATTTAGATACAGCTCAGATGCCTATATTGTTTCTCTTACACTGGTTGTCTTTTGTCCTTGTCTTGGTTCAAGGTTGTCCATAATTGTAATCTCCATATCCCCTCACTTTCTCACTCCCTCCTTCTCGCTCTCTCCATCCCCAGTGTTTGGAACAGAGAAAATCAATAGCATCACAGAGCTCATCTGTGGCTGTAATTACATTAATACCAAGGAATGGCAGCTCAGCCAGCCAGTCAGTCATTCCACAGCCAGCTAGCCAGCCTCAACCATGCTGTGCTTCCTTCCAGTTACAGGCTTCGTACCAATGTCCATACTAGAATAACACTAAGAACACCGCTCAGAAGGATTTACTGATAGATCTGAGTAATTAATCATGCCGACTACGCCAATGTATGCCCTATACAGTGTCTCATTCTAAGTGGTATGGTATTTTTTTGTGGATTTTGTCAGATAGACAGACTCTCAGGTCTCCCAAATCCTCCTGACTAAAGGAATTAGCTCCAGATGAAGATTAATGTACCCAGCAGTGGTAGAAAAAGTACCCAATTGTCATACTTGAGTAAAAGTAAAGATACCCTTAAAATAAAATGACTCAAGTAAAAGTGAAAGTCACCCAGTAAAATCCTGCTTGAGTAAAAGTTTAAGTATTTGGTTTTATATATATACTTAATTATAAAAAATAAATGTAATTGCTCAAATATACTTAAGTATCAAAAGTAAAAGTATAAATAATTTAAAATTCTTTATATTAAGCAAACCAGATGGCACAATTTTCTTGTTTTTTAAATTTATGGAAAGCCAGGGGCACTCTCCAACACTCAGACATAATTCACAAACTAAGCATGTGTTTAGGACGTTCTCTTGATAAGTGTGTGAATTAGACCATTAGAGTACGCTTGGGTGTCAGGGAGAATCTATGGATTAAAAAGTACATTATTTTCTTTAGAAATGTAGTGAAGAAAAGTTGTCAAAAATATAAATCGTAAAGTACAAATACCCCAAAAAACTACTTAAGTATTTTTACTTCAGTACTTTACACCACTGGTGCCCAGTGTGGGGCGGACCAGAGACACTCCCTGTGTCATAAACAGTAGTGGTAGTGTTGTGGTGACATCACGCTCAGCACGCCACGCCAGGAAGAGAAATGACCATAAGTGGGAGGAGTCCATCACATTTCACACTGACACAGTCAAGGTTTCTCTTTCATTTGTTCTATCCCTTTCTCTCTTTCCCCCTCATTTTCTTATCGATCAAAGAGATTCCTGTAAGTCCCTCTGAGTTCGATATACTTTCATGATAGTAATACACTTTTTACTACAGTGATTATCGATTATAAGTTATCTTGGAATATCATCCAATATCATTTTTCTCAGCATAGTGTACCGTCAGAGTAATCCCAGCTAACGTTACCTTTCTAAATTCTGTAAAAATACAGTTGCTATCATAAATGAAGTTTTATCAGGTCAAAATAGTGTAACGGGAGGGCTTATACTGTAACCCTTGCCTTGCACCTTGGTATCACACTGACAACTCTGGGTCTAGCCTTATCACAAGACTAGACCCACTTCCCCCCACCCCAGATATCCCTCCATCTCAGGGACTCAACTGTCCAAACCTATCCTAACCGGGACAATTTGATGTCTGTCACCTCCTTCCGGTTCCCCTCTGTTCAATTTGCCGGTGTGAGAGGCGGACACGGCAAGATGTGGAGGTGAGGGGGATTGAAAAAGGAGATAGTCAGCGGGACCGGAACACACCGACATCTCCGTGCCGCTCGGCTAAATTGAAACTGGGAGATTGCCATCAGCGCAGAGCAGGGCCGCATACATACAACCAGCTGATGCAGATTCCCATCCCCGGTTGGGGGATATGTGCGGAGTGAGTTTCTCCAATATGCACACACACACTCTTGTCATATCCTGTTCAAAAAGCTTCCCATTGACTACCACTGCAAGAGACATGTACCATCTTGCGAATAGACTGCTGGTATAGTAAAGTGAAGGTGAGAATGAATGTTTATTTGCGCAAAGGGATTTGTTCTGCAGGATGAAGGATTGCATGTTTTTCTGACCACAGGGAGTCAAGGAATCGAGCTCCCGATAATTAGTTCAGCGAGGTTCTTTTGTGTCGATCTCCAGCGTTTGTTTCTACCCCTCTTACCTCACACTCCCATCAGACCTACCATTTCTCTAATCAACTTCTCATTCAGTTCAATTAAAAGTGCCACCTGTCAGTCTCTCTACCCCCAGGTGATATTTAGGTTGGTTGAACTAACATTGGAGATTTAACTACCAACGGATTTGGCTTCAATCAGGCTATTCATATAGTGGCACCAAATGGCACCCTTTTCCTTATATGGTGCACTTCTTTTGACCAGAGCCACTATGGGCCCTGCTCAAAATTAGTGCACTACAAAGGGAATAGGGTACCATTTGTGATGCCATTATACTCTCTCTATACCCTAACAATCCCCCAGCCTCGTTCACTCACAACATTGGATACACACACCACCCATAACTCATTCCCTCTCCCTCTCCTCCCCCCACCCTCGTATCCCTCTTTAATTAGCCGTGGATTAAATTAAAGGCTATATGTTCTCGTTAATTGATTTATCTTGAGAGTCTATAATTACAGGTTCTCAATGGAGAGATCTCCACGTTGTCGCTGCGAGCAGAGTGTCTCGTGTGTGTGTGTGTGTGTGTGTGTGCGCACTTTGTGTTCGTGTACGTGTGTGCTCTGATCACCAGCAAAAGAATAGTAGGCATTGTTTGAGGCACTCGGAGGTTAGCGGTCCACACAACACTTGAAGTGGAGAGAATAAAAGGAGGCCGCAAATAGATGTCGCTGCCACGTGTGTCGTAATGAAACACAATTATGGCTTTATTAAAGGATGTAATTGCTTTGTTGGAGCGTCTCAATTATGTCCTTTGTTGTGTGCCATTCACCCACTCTAATATTCAATGCTCTGTTTTAACCTCTGTTGACCCCTCCCATCTATCAGGTATTGTAGTAGGATCCGTAGGTGGAAATGTAGTCATTGTTTTGTTTGGAGAGCGGGGTAGACGTCACGGGTTCAGGGACAGGGTGGTTTGTTGTTGTACAGTGAGAACTCTATAGGGAAGTGTCACTGGCGTAGACCACCATGGATGAGGGGGGGGTTTAAATGGGTTAAAGAAAGGGGGTGATGAAGGGGTGCAGCTCTGAAGCAAAATGTTTTACGCCACTGGTTTCTCACTGTGGAGAAATTGCAGGATTTCCTCTACTAGCCAACTGTGGAAGTGAAGTTTCCCCGCTGCTTGTCTCCCCTCACCTCTGTCTCTTCCTCTCTCCATGCCTACTCCCTCGTCTCTTCTCTGTTTTCTGACAGAACAATGGTGGTTTTCTGTTGCAGGTCCATCCTCAGAACTCTTAGCAATAGAGACATGTAGTGAGCATATCCAGTGCTACTGCCCATATCTAATCCCCCTTCCAGCTTTCATCCCTTGCCCAGATCAGTGCCCAGAAACTGGGCATGGCAAGGGATCTCAGCAGCCAGCTACCCCCTCATGGTCTGGTCCCTAATCTGTTATTGCTAGCCAAGTTGGCAAGAAGGCACAAACAGATCTGGGACCAGGCTATAACCCCCTCACCTTGGCAGGCTGTCAAGGAGAAACACCCAGCTCTCTTCTTCGATTTTACACTTTGTCAATTTCCCTCCATCTGTCTCTACCTCTTTCCTCTGTCGACGGACGGACAGATTACAATTTGTGATCATTTCCCCCACCCTTCTCTCCTCTCTCTCCGTTGACGGACAGATTACACTGTGCAAATTTCCTCATCCTACTCTCTGCTTCCATCCTTCCCTCGACGGACAGACAGATTAGGACGTCTTTAACAGCATGTCGTTATCCGTCTGCTAAGTGACCGGTGATTAATTGTCAGTTATTAATGTAACCGGGAGATTGTTCTCCAGATACGCACAGCATCAATGTCTGATTCAACTTTAATAGGCCTCCACTTCCTGCGCATGGATAATGTGTCATTTGCAAAAGAACCCCTCCTAGACCATTCATGTAGACTATTCACGTTTTTCTGGAAAATCCCAGATGAGTGTGGAATTGGGGCAACGTGCCAGGGAATAAGGAAAGATTGACCAGAGAAGGCAGGATTTTCTCAACGCTCTGATAGACGCCTTAAGGAAAAGAGGGAATCTCACAGTTCACGTATGTGTGAAATCATTTTCTTGGCGTAATCTCCAGGGATATTCCAGGGAATCATGGAATTTTCAGGTATCGTGAGTTCTGAGGTGGTCATGGCAATCCATGTTGGCGATTACATTCATCTGTAGATCACAAACTGGCTGTCTCTTTCCCTTAAATCATGGGGAAAAGGCAAGGCGCCATATAGATATAATGGTGAGAAAATATGGATAAAAATAGTCCCCGGATTCAACTGGTCCCCCTGGTTCAATAAAAGTATCTTGGTAGCACTGCTTAATCCCATTGATGGCCTTGGGAGGGACGCTCTCGGTTTCTAAGTTGTCAAACCCCTTCCCCCCCCCCCTCCCCAAACTCCCTCCCTGTACAGTATCCCCTCTCCACAGGAGGCTGCTGAGGGGAGGATGGCTCATCATAATGGCTGGAACGGAGTGGTTGGAAATGGCATGTTTGATGTATTTGATACCATTCCACACCTCCATGCATCCACCACCCAGCCGACCCACCCCAGACATCCATGCTGCCTCATGCTACTCTACTCCCCCACCCCAGACATCCATGCTGCCTCATGCTACTCTACTCCCACATCTCTCCTCATAAGCTTTCTATCCAACCCAACCCACCCCACCCAGACAACCACACAGCTCAGTCTACCCCACCCCTCTCCTCATCACGCTTACCTCCATTCTCCCACCCAGACATTCACACCGCTCCATCCCCACCATCCTTCTCCCTCGGGGGGCTTCTCTCTAGACTACCAGGGCTCTCTGCTAGCCAGCAGTCTGTCGTTCTGAGAAGCAGTGGAGACTATCTCTGTTACTGCGTGGAGGAGCTGCTCTACAAACAAAGGTAGCCATGCGGCCCTGCAGTGGAGGCTGTAAACAGTGTGCCACTAAAAAGGGAAACCCTCACCGGCTCCTGTCTTTGAAAATCCAACTGCTGCCAACAATTAGCAGCGGACAAACCTATCAGGGGTGTTGCTTGCCATGTTACTGGGAAGAAGAGAATGTATTGTAGTCCTGTAGTGCTACAAGATACACACCTTCGCAACTGTTTATGACTGCTTAGATAGCCGTAGCCACAACAGGCATTTAGTAATGCATTATTTACATTTGCACAAGTGGGAATATGTCAATGTACATCTGCATCTCACATGAATTGCTTATTCTATTGTTGTGCACTTACGGCAAATTAGCAGACGCTTCAATCAGGAGAAGAGGGAGGGTCGTTAAGAGGCGTTGTGTTGCGCAAATGGTAAACGAATGTTAGCTTTACGCATGCAAATAAAGGTGTTTTTATGCCCTCCTCTTGCCCTTGTACTGGGTATGTATTAGTGACCACAGCGAGGCATTTGTCTCCTCGTAGCGAGGCATCGATGCAGAGCTGCTAAAGGGGACGTGGTTTGTCATGCTGCTGCTGGCTGATGCTAAATGTTTCTTTTTTTATTCCTCCTCGGCAGCTCAGATGTGGCGGGCGGCGGTTTATTATACAGCTGGGTTATTATCTGGAGATGGATGCCCATGCCACCGCGCTGTCACTCTCTGACTGGGGGAGGAGGGGAGGGAGGGAGGGAGGGAGGGAGAGAGAGGGTGTAGTCAGTGGAGGAAGGGTGATAGGATAGAGGGGTTTTGAAGAGCTAGGCAGGAAACATGCAGCTGGAAGAGGCAGGAGCAGAGGCGTGAAATTGGCACTGCCCCCTCCATTTGCCCCCTCTCTCTCCGCTTGCCAAGGAGCTGCTGACTGACTGGAGGTCTGACTGACTGGAAGGACCGTAGATGGCTGGCTGGCTTACTGGCTGGCTTACTGGCTGGCTGGGCTGGGCTGCAGCGGTGAGGTTGTTGCTGTGCTGCTGATGGGATGCATCCCCCTCTCACCCCCTTCCCCTACCACTACAGCCTGGCAATAGCTCACCCTAATTGCATTTCGTAGGTGGTGCTCAAACACAGAGCGCATGGCAGAGCAGTGTGTGTGATGTGCAAAGAGCCTCTGCTACGTTTAATAAAGCAGGATTTGTGGGAGCCGTAATGGAAAGAAGGGCAGAGGTCCAGCAGGGACACATTACTGACCTCTTAGGGTTGCATCCCAAAGGCACCCTATTCCCTATATAGTGCACTACTTTGGACCCTCCAAATGCACTGGTATTTACGACACACACACGTAACCCTTTATCTAACCTGTTTGCCAAAGACCTTGAAGTGTACCCTCCTCTAGGGCGAGAGTGGTGCCTTGTGTCTTGAGTATATATGGCACATACTGTATATCAGGACCTTGTAAAAGCAGCGTAATGTCATTTATTTCTCTCTTTCTTTCTCTCTTTTTCCCTTTCTTTCTCTCTCTCTTTCTTTTTCTCTGCGTGTATGGGGACCTTGCAACCTCAGTGACCTCTTTCTATCGTTTTATCACACATACTTTGACTTCTGGACAGCCTTCTTAATCAGTGTCAGTGTAAATCAGGAGCGGTGGTGTAATAAGTTAATCTGGGCTGTGAGGTGAGATATTCTCCATGCCTTGACGCCTCCCGTGTGTTTTTCCTCATCATTAACGCATCTAATCCATCCCTCCTCCTACCATGAGTACATCATGCACACACTAGACCTCAGCTCTCCCAGGGTGCATTGCTGCTCCCACGTTGACTTATGTATCCAAAGATATTTTCTCTCTCAAAAACCCAGTGAACCGGAATGAATCTACTGTTAAGCGTTTAAGCATACTATGCATGTATTATATGACGTGAATTATGTGACATCACAGGGTTAAAAAATATTCAGCATTGATTAAGAATTTAGTTACGTAGCATTTATCACGTGTAAGTTACACATTTATTACACAATACATATTAAGTGCGTGTTTAATCACACCACACACACACAGCTCCTTTTATTATCATAGGGATCGATATCTTCAGCAGTGTTTCGCTCAGACCATGCCCCAGCCAATTGACTGCATTGATGCCTGAGCGCGAAAGAGAAGAACAAACCTTTTTCTTTTGTTATCTCCTCTCTTCCTCAGTTGTTTTCTTTGGTCCAAGGTGTGGTGGATTCAGACCCCTGTGAAGCCCGTACTTCTGCAAACCTAAAATTTGTCTTTGACTCTCTCTCTCTCTCTCTCTCTCTCTCTCTCTCTCTCTCTCTCTCTCTCTCTCTCTCTCTCTCTCTCTCTCTCTCTCTCTCTCTCTCTCTCTCTCTCTCTCTCTCTCTCTCTCTCTCTCTCTTCCCTCTCATCTATCTTCCCTCTCATCTATCTTCCCTTCCCCTTTCTGTCACTCTTGCTCTCCCGCCCTTATATCCCTCTCACCTTTTCCCCATCTCCCTCTCTCTCTCTCGCCATCCCTCCCTCCCTCCCTCTTTCTCGCCTGGCATAAGGTGATGGAGGCGGGGTGTGGGTCTCGGGGGAGCACGCCTCAGGGATTATACAGAGTGATGCCATGAAAGATTCATGACGATCCGGAGTGTGTGTGTGTGTGCGCCGACTGGAAAAAGAGAGCAGGGAGCAGGGAGAGAAGAAAGGCGAGAGGGGGAGGGGGAGAGAGAAGTGAGAGACAAATTGATGGTGCACAGCAGGACTGGCTTCCAGGCTGAGATTACAGGCTTCTCCTTTGACCACAGTTGGAGGTGGCCATCTTGGTTGGACAGGCCTGCGGTTCACTGCACTGGCCACTGACCCCCTCACAAACACAAAAAACACACGTACACATCAAACGCATGCAAGGGTCGCACACGCACACTACTGACTCACATAGCCTATATGCCCTCTTTCTGTCAGCTATTGTTACTGAAGCATTGTCTCTAATGGGCTTTCAAATAGACCGTAGGCCATAGAACTCCATGCTTCTCTGATGGACCAGTATTGAATTCAGAGCAGACGGAGAGAGCAGAGGGCGTCTGCTGTACTAACATGTGCTGTGATAATGATGGCGTTAATCAGGCTGGCACACTCTCTGTGCCCGTGCGCCAGTCTGGTCTATGGCTGCGTCCCAAATTGCACCCTATTCCCTTTATAGTGCACTACCTTTGAAGGACTATATAGGGAATAGGTTGCCATTTGGGACGCATCCTATGAGGTCTGTGCCAAGCCGGGGCAGACTGAGACTGGGGGGGGGGGGGGTGTGACTGGGGCATTGGTTGCTAAGAGCTGCCATGGCCAAAGGAAGCATGGTGACAGAGCCAAGCCAACACAACTCTATTCATAAAATTGTGACATCACTCTGGTAGTCATCTGGGAATGGGTATGGGAAAGGAGGAGGAGGACTCGTGTTGTGTCTTTGACGCAAACATAGAATGTTGATGTGTCGGTGTCCATTTAGGATGTGCTTGTATTCTTGTGTGGTTGTAAGCAGGCTGTATGTGTGTTTGTATTTGTGTGTGTCAGTATGTGTCTTCGGGAGTCTATTTGTCACTGGTGTAGAGAGCAGGAGGCAGTCGCAGGTTTAGAACTACTGAATTTATTTAAGCACCATAGACCAAATCGGAACAAAACCCAAACGTTGTTGTGCTCAAAATATATCTTCATAAACAAAAAGGCACAGGGTGAACCCAAAATGCAAAATATAAAGTGCTCAGGAAATAGTAGAAGAGATTCCTCTCAGGAAAACAAGTAACATTTACGATGACCGACAAAGACAAATGGCAGAGGGAGTATATATATACAGTGATAGAGTGGGGAATGGAACCAGGTGTGTGTAATGATGACGAGACCAGTCCGGGCTTCATGAGTGAAGGGCGTTTGCCAGCAGTAGGCCGGCGACGCCAAACTCCTGAGCTGGATAGGAGGGGGAGACCAAGCGAAGGCTGGTGTGACGGGTGTGCGCGGTGTTCCATACCACCTCGGAGGCAGAACCAATCGTCCACCGCAGAAGCCTCTATCTGACTCCGGTGCCTGGGCTGACTGATAGCGTAGAACACACTGAAAGGGTGTGAAGTTAGTGGAGGAGGGACAGAGGGAGTTTTGTGCACAATTCTTCCCAAGGCAGAAACGCAACCCACTCCCCCGGGCTGGTCCTGACAGTAACTACGAAGGTACCTACCCAGTTCCTGATTTACCCTTTCCACCTGCCCATTAGATTGGGGACGGTACCCGGAGGTGAGGCTAACCGTGATCCCCAGTCGTTCCATGAAGGCCTTCCAGACACGGGAGGTGAACTGAGGATCCTCCGGGATCCCGTAGTGCCGGAAGACGTGAGAGAAGAGAGCCTCAGCGATCTGCAGGGCTGTAGGATAGGGACGTGGGTGGCCTGGCCCAGACTTTCCACGGAGGTGGCACATATTGACACAGAGAGACACCACCCATGACACTCCTGCGACCATCCCAACAACCTTCTCTCTGTCCACGACATACTGGGGTTATGCAACTCTGGGTCTTTCTTTCCTGTGGCGGTCCTCATGAGAGCCAGTCTCATCATAGCGCTGGATTCAAAGTTTTGACATTTTCCGCATTGATTGACCTTCATATCTTAAAGTAATGATGGACTGTCGTTTCTCTTTGCTTATTTGAGCTGTTCTTGCCATAATATGGACTTGGTCTTGTACCAAATAGGGCTATCTTCTGTATACCACCCCTACCTTGTCACATCACAACTGATTGGCTCAAATGAATTAAGAAGGAAAGAAATTCCACAAAGGTACACCTGTTAATTGAGAGTGTGCGAAGCAGTCATCAAGGCAAAGGGTGGCTACTTTGAAGAATCTCAAATATAAAATATATCATTAGGCTTCTCTCTCTAGCCTCTTGAAACACAATTGTATTACGGACAGTTTTGATTACATTTCAGATTAGAGCCACAGCCGCCGCGGAGAGAGCACAGCTTTCACCGGGGAGTGAATTATGCCGCCGTTACCCTCCTCCAGTTCGTGTGTGTGTGGGGGAGGGGGGGGGTCCCACTATTCCTGTGACCGCAAAGGAAAGCAGCATTAATCAAAATGACATGGTGGTGGGCAGAGGCAAAGAGAGAAAGAGGGGAAAGGGATGATATTGCTCACCACAAACCCCTCTCCCTTTCCATCTTCTCTGCATCCCTCACTTCTCTCTCTGTGCCCTGAGGCCCTGGGGTTCCTGGTGCTGCAAACAGTGAATTAACCCATCTCAGACCTCTGTTAATGGACTCCTAAATATCAGCCCTAGCCTTTGGATATGCCACCTACATTTATATGGGAGCGGGAATGACTTGGCTGCCTTTTGGCGGATAAAAGCCGTGTTGTTATTGATTTGCTTGTCCCTCGCATTGTTGTTTTGTTTGTGTGTGGGTGCATGTTTATGGAGATGTGGTTTGTCTTTGTGTGTGTGTGCGTAATATGATTTCCATCCATAGCCATAACATTGTAACTCTGCCAGCTAATGTGAAACCACAGCACGTCCCACCAGCATTGTGTACAGTATGTGCCCTCAAGTCAAAGGTCAAGCCACTAAGCCCACAAAAACATTCATCTCTCCTCCCTCCACCGCCATCGCTCCTATTCCAAAACACCCACACTCTCCCTCCCCCCCAGTAATCTCCACACCAGCCAGGCAGCCAGTGAAAATTAAAGTCAACAGCTATGTGTGTGTGTGTGTGTGTGTGTGTGTGTGTGTGTGTGTGTACAATACACACGGCAGTTCTGTGGCTCTGTGTCAGTCAATACAGGCTGATCGATGACGATGGGGCCCTGCTGGGGGAAGGTGTGTGTGCGTGCAGGAGCCCTGGCTGGGTTAATATGTGGACAGTCCTCTGCAATGATGATGCTATTGATCTGGTGGTAGATCATATGAAGGTCAGGATATGTTGTCTGTTTGTGGAGGCCCAGGTAGTAATACACAGTAATACACATTGGCTTTCATTGGACAAGTGCCACCTTTTCTAATGGTAAGCTTGGAGCGTTTTGGGGAGTCCAATGAGGACGTAGAGCGTGCGTGCAGACACGCACACTTATTTTTCCCCTCTGTTGTAAATCTGTTAGTGGTTGAATCAGTTGTCTATTCCTATAATCATAGATTTCTAAACCAGAAGTCATGTTTGCATACAAAACAAATTAATCCAACCCCATTTGAAATACATCTAATAGGCTACATTTGGCTAATTTCATTGGTAGTTAGAGGGACATGGTATTCTATAAGAGTAGATATTGTTGAGTTGAACCTTAGTTGATTGACAGCTCTCCTGTCCCATCCCCAGGTCATTCTCATCGTTCCAGTGGTTTGCCTCTGCAGGTTGATGAAACAGATACAACGCTTGTGAGTACTTCATTATTCATTTGAATCCATAAATGCAATTAATTAAGCTTAAGTGTGCAATAAATCTGATTAGCCAGTCAGTTCCCAGAACACCATAAAATCCACACAGGTCTTATTCCCTTTGATTCATTTGTGGAGAGGGCGGGGGCAAATACGCATGCATACGTTAATGTATGCACACAAACACACACACAGTGCTTGACTATGACTGACATATGTCCCAGTACTCATTTTGGGTGCCGGTACAGTTTATATTTAGGTACAGGTGCTCCACAATAATATTCTATAACAGGAACAAGAGCTCTAGCAGTACTCTGCACCAGTGAGCTCCTGCCCAAGTCAAGCACTGTACACACACACACTCTCACACACACAAACAGAATGGTATACACACACTCACATGTACACACACTCACATGTACGCACACAATATGCAAAGAGCTATTCATTGGGGATGAAAGATAAGCTGGGATTAATGTATGCTAATATTAAGGGGCACCACGAACAACAAAATATACAAGGTCATCAGTAAACCTGAAGTGTAATTAATAGATGGAATTAGCAACGAAAACAATAGGGCACTTCAACTGCTTATTGATAAAAAATGACACGTTGGAAAGGAGAATAGAAATGGGCTTATTAAATGTGTTGACAGCAGTTGTCCCAAAAATAAAGCTTGAAAAGAGTTTTTAATGGTGCTGTGCGTTGGATGCACCTTCCTTTCCTCTCTTTCGCCACTCTTTCCATTACTCCAGTCTATGCTGTTTGTATGATCCCTCATTATTTCTGAACACACTCCCTCTCTCTTCCTCCCTCCTTTCCTCCTCCACTCCTCCTTCCTTCTCCTCCCTCTCCCTGGCCAGTGCTCTCTGGGGAAATTACCACAGCTCAGAAACGCTGTCCTACTGCACCGCACTGCTCCACTCTCCCCTCGGCCCATACAACACACCACCAGCACTACAATACACACACACACCCCTCCCTCAGTCGATACAGTCCCCTAGGCCTGCTGCTGTAACCGGCTATTCTGTAGAAGCTCTGCTTGTTGTTGTCCCCTGTATAGAAATTGAATCAGTCACCCTGTAGCCAAGGTCCACTATGCACTGCACAGGTGAACAGGCTCTGCCTCTCTCTCTTGCTCTCTCTCGCTCTCTCTCGCTCTCTATTCCAGATTCTATTCCTCTCACTCTCTTTCACATATTTTATTGGCCTTGCCCTCTGTTCTCTGGGTAATGCACTGTAATCTTTATAAGGCCTATAATAAAAAAGGCTCTGTCCACCTGATGGGTATGGCAATATGCTTTCTAAAGTCCCTCTTCTCACATTACAATCGTATGGCCCTCAGAGAAGATGACAGTATAGGTTATATGACAGCCCTACCACTACAGTAAATGACTAGTTTCACGGTTTCTACAAAGCATTACATGGGCTTGCTCCTACCTATCTCTCTGATTTGGTCCTGCCGCACATACCTACACGTACGCTACGGTCACAAGACGCAGGCCTCCTAATTGTCCCTAGAATATCTAAGCAAACAGCTGGAGGCAGGGCTTTCTCCTATAGAGCTCCATTTTTATGGAACGGTCTGCCTACCCATGTCAGAGACGCAAACTCGGTCTCAACCTTTAAGTCTTTACTGAAGACTCATCTCTTCAGTGGGTCATATGATTGAGTGTAGTCTGGCCCAGGAGTGGGAAGGTGAACGGAAAGGCTCTGGAGCAACGAACCGCCCTTGCTGTCTCTGCCTGGCCGGTTCCCCTCTTTCCACTGGGATTCTCTGCCTCTAACCCTATTACAGGAGCTGAGTCACTGGCTTACTAGGGCTCTTTCATACCGTCCCTAGGAGAGGTGCGTCACTTGAGTGGGTTGAGTCACTGATGTGATCTTCCTGTCTGGGTTGGCGCCCCCCCTTGGGTTGTGCCGTGAGGGGAGATCTTTGTGGGCTATACTCAGCCTTGTCTCAGGATGGTAAGTTGGTGGTTGAAGATATCCCTCTAGTGGTGTGGGGGCTGTGCTTTGGCAAAGTGGGTGGGGTTATATCCTTCCTGTTTGGCCCTGTCCGGGGGTGTCCTCGGATGGGGCCACAGTGTCTCCTGACCCCTCCTGTCTCAGCCTCCATTATTTATGCTGCAGTAGTTTATGTGTTGGGGGGCTAGGGTCAGTTTGTTATATCTGGAGTACTTCTCCTGTCCTATCCGGTGTCCTGTGTGAATTTAAGTATGCCCTCTCTAATTCTCTCTTTCTCTCTTTCTTTCTCTCTCTCGGAGGACCTGAGCCCTAGGACCATGCCTCAAGACTACCTGACATGATGACTCCTTGCTGTCCCCAGTCCACCTGGCCGTGCTGCTGCTCCAGTTTCAACTGTGATTATTATTATTTGACCATGCTGGTCATTTATGAGCATTTGAACAGCTTGGCCATGTTCTGTTATAATCTCCACCCGGCACAGCCAGAAGAGGACTGGCCACCCCACATAGCCTGGTTCCTCTCTAGGTTTCTTCCTAGGTTTTGGCCTTTCTAGGGAGTTTTTCCTAGCCACCGTGCTTCTACACCTGCATTGCTTGCTGTTTGGGGTTTTAGGCTAGGTTTCTGTACAGCACTTTGAGATATCAGCTGATGTACAAAGGGCTATATAAATACATTTGATTTGATTTGGATTGCTAAATGAATCTTATACCTGTAGCAGCATGGAATGATGTTATGATTTGTATTATTGGTGCGTGGAACTTTGATAGTCACCTCTCTATTCAGTAGGGTGAAAACCACAGAGTTGGGAACACTCAGGCTCTAGTTTGGTTGTTGTCTCTTGGTACTCCCATGTCAGCTTGAATGTTTAGCTCTCCAATGACCATAGGAGATGGCAAGACAGCACAAACTGATCTGGGACCAGGCTAGTATTCTTCCTCATCATAACACATGGAATATCTCTCTGTTCCTTAAAGAAACGCCAAACCTATTGAGATTTGCTTTGTACAATTGGTTCCTGATTGTGTCTGTCTCAGTTTTGACTGTCTAGAAATGTTTCAGAAGGGAGTGATACTTCCCCTCATGGCAAGCATGTTTAAAGTATAACATTTTTAAAATGTTCAACTGTAGCCAAAGCACATGCATCAAATATACATGTAGCCACAATAGTGTGTGTGCGCAGATATACAGTAACTTGTGTGTGGGAGTGTCTCTCTGCTAGCAAGATCTCATGGCAGGCAAGAAATGAAAACCTTCTGTGGAACGCACTCGTGATTGAACTGGAATTAAAACAAAAGACATGATCACAGGGTGCTTAAATGAAGAAAAGAAAGAATGGGAAAGAAAGACTGAGGAGAGGAGTATCCCAGGAGAGCAGAAGAGAGGAGAAAGTGAGTGAATGCCAGCGCCGCAGTCCATCCGCCTCACCTCATGTCTGGATTTCCTCTTAACAGAATATCAACCAGACCTTTCTCATTGCCGCCCCTCCATCAGACGGCTAGCTTAAATGTGAAAGCAATTAGGGAAATTGGCCCAAGTCAAAGAATCATCCGAGACACCTAAAAAAAAAAAGAATTGCAGCACTGATTAAGGATTGTCCCGAATGGCACCCTATTCCCTATGTAGTGCACTACTTTTGACTGGCTCTGGTCAAAAGTAGCGCACTATGTAGGGAAAAGGGTGCCATTTAGGATCTGAACTCAGAATAGATGTCAGTTGTTTACCCTTTTGTTCTTCTCTGCATTCACGTCCAGCTACTTGCCACTCAATATTAAAGTGGGAGGTGTGATGGTGTCCTACGTGGGGGCATAGATCTCCATCTCTCTTTTTAAAGTGCACTAATGACTTTGTGGTGAGAGTTCTGCAAATGTGGATGTTAGTTCTGCATTATCCTGCCTGGATGGCAGGCTTGCTCTGATGCTGGCAGGTGCTTGCAAAATGCACTCTACAAAAGTGCAGTATTGTAATGTGGATAACCTCACACCTACCTACAGTATATACAGTGACCTCAAAGTATTGGGACAGTGGCACATACCCCTCCAACATGCTAACCTCCCCTGTTATTGTAATGGTGAGAGGTTAGCATGTCTTGGGGGTAGGATATTTGTGCGTCTAATTTTCTCACTCATCATTATTCACAATTAATTCAGGATTCATGGTAGCATCCACATTAAAGTAGAAGTGTTTAGAAACATAGTATATTCTTATTTACAATAAAATTGAGTCTAAAATGACAATACATTATTTACAATTTATTTCTACTGGGCACAAGATAATCAGAAACTTAACCAAAACAAACAGCAAATGCATTCAACAAATGTGTAGTCACAAGTTTGATGTAGTCATTGCCCTCTATGAATATTGGACTAAATACTTAATTTTTTACTACTTTAATACACATATAAGTGCATTTGTCCAAATACTTTTGGTCCCCAAAAATGGGGGGGACTATGTACAAAAAGGGTTGTAATTTCTAAACTGTTCACCCAATATGGATGAACATACACTCAAATGAAAGTTAGCAGTCTGCACTTTAACCTCATAGTTTTACTTTTGGAGCTCACTGTGTGTGTGGTAGTATTACAAGTTTGTTATCACATGAAAACTCCAAGGAATGCTTCTCTGCTCACCTCCCTTAACCCCCAAGATTAAACAGCTGTTTTTCCCATTCAGCTAGAGTTGGCTTTCGCAATAGCTTTGGGCAGCTTGCCTTGAATAGGAATAAACTTTGTCTGGGTTCTGGCTTTCTCATTGACAGTCTCTGCTGTGATCTATGGGGCTGTGCAGTCTAGTCTAGGCTGTTCTCACTGGTCAATTCTCCCCTTTGTGGACCACAACTTTGACCTATTCCCACTGTGCATACTGCACGATGCATGGTCATTTCCATAAGAAAAGAGGCATCGAGAATGAGTTGGGGCCACAATCCTTTCTTGAATCTGAGAAGCAGAACAAGGGGAATAGTCGTCCTTCATCAATCAATTGTCAAATAGTCTGGAATTGAAATATGCTCCTTCTTGGTGGACTTCATGTGACTTCAAGATTTTGACGAAGGTAATGTGATAGAATCAAGGGCCCTTGTAAAATTATTTATTCTTCTAGCATAAACTTCTAATTTGCAAACTAATCACATACTATTTTGATACATTATTGAAAGTATTTAGCCTTTTGTTCACAGAACTAAATTTGTTATTTTGCATTGCCGTAAATATAAACATAGGCTGTGTAAATCACCAATAACAGAAATAACCTATATGGTAGTCATTGCCACATATTTACCACACATATGCAACTGAATAGTGTCCAAGGTAGGCTGCAAATAAAACATGCACTATTTTATCATCCTCTGTCTGTCCCTGTCCATCATTTATTCTAGTGAGCAAATCAGACTGCCATTGTCAAGGGTACGACGGGGCGGGATCATGCTGTGTTGTTAGTGGGAGATCACGTGGATTGGCTGCTTGGGCATGGGGGCCACTTCCTACATTATTTCTGCTCAGAGGAGAAGAGCGAGCGGTCTTAGTTTGAACAAAATGGCTGCAAGAACGCTGTCAACGAGAGCTCACTGAACGCATTATGACTGTCCACTCCTACACTTGGATTTTTCGCGAATGTATTTTCTTGGATTCGTTTTTCAATTTGCATTCGTAGTAGCAAGGTCGTCGGTCAGATGTTGTTGCTAACCTGCTAGCTCCTCAGCTAGCGGCCTAAACACAACTTATTTCATTTTGCACTTTAACCCAAGTTGGCTAGCTAGCTAGCAATTTTCGTCGACAATTTACTGAAATCTGCCTGTTTTCTTTCATTTGCAAATGACTCCTTACAACAGTCGATGACTAATGCCAACTAGCTAACATTAACTCCGCTACTTTTTGAGTCGAATTGTTTCTGTTGCTTTTTCGTTTAGCTGCTTTTTCGATCTTTTTTTCTATAACGTGATACTTTTGACGTTTAGCATTGTTTTGTGTTGCGAAAATTGTCCTTTTAGTACAGCGTTGCGCTAAAATACAAAGTTCTTGCTGTGTGTTTGTCAAGTATCGATCTCGGTATTTTTTGTTATGAAGCTGCTCTAACTGTTATCCAGTCAGTCAGTAAGCCCCATGCAGCAGGAGAGCTGACGTTGGCTAATGCTAGCTAGCTGGATAACTGCGAAGACTGAATTCCTGATTTGTCATTTACGGGTATTTTTTTTCGGGTAAACGCACAGCAGAATGCTTTTCTGCATCATCTTCTGCCATGCACCGACTTTGTATTGAAAGCTGCCAAAGCTCAACGTGTGATTACGCAAGGTAATTAATACTTTATTGATATCCAAAACCACAGCTTGTTTGACAAGCGGCCACATTGTGTTCTATTATTATGTGACTCGAGGACTAACACTACCGTTAGTGTTCTACTCTTCCAGGTTTCATAGTTACGTTGCTTTTATTTACTAACTTATATTAGCTGATGACTTGTAGCAAGCAATACGTTATGGGAAAGGGTAATGTCATCTATATTATTTTGCTTTACAGTCAACGAGCCAATGTCAATGATAGTAGCTAGGCTGATAAGACTTGATGCCAACAAGCTGAAGCTTTAAATATAACTACAAGGGTAGCGTGCATTGCTGATCGGCTTAGTTGCACGGTTATAAAGAATTTGATGAGAACTCGTTAGTAACGTTAGCTGTTATTGACAGTGGTTGCCTTCTCTAAAACACACCATGATTTATCCATTGGTTTGGATGGAAATGCACGAGAGTTTTGTTTTCAGAATCGCAAATCAGGAGCACCAGAGGCAGGTTATATCATCTAATTAACGGTCAGTTTAGCGCGGGTTGAAATGGCACTGGAATGGACTGGCTGTCCTCATTCGAGCGAATACAATTGTTGTAGGAAAAGCGCAGATTTTGGGAATACTTTCCATGTGAAATAAGTCAGTTGACTGTGTCATATTCATCCTGGAATATAGGCAAAAGGCATACCCCCACACACCGTCATATTTGAGACGTTCATTATTCCTCTGTTGATTCCATTCCTTCAAATTGCTACAATAATGTGGACTGCACTGTGCAGTGTTTGTTTATTTGTTAGACATCACTACCCCCTTTTCATACAGTAGAGGAAGATATGAGTTGTGATTGATCGCTTTCCCCCTACTATCCCTATGCATCCTTCCATTCCAAGGTGCTGGAGTAGATCCTTTCGCCTCCACCACCCATCTTATCTCAGTCTTCACGCACCAGTGGGGCAATAATGAAATGCATAGCGACCGGGGAGTGGGGGACATGGTGGGTATATAGAATGCTTAACGTGCTTACCGGGAGGAGTGTGACCATTTCATGTCAATCTGAAGGCTCTGGCTGCCAATTGGTTAACGCGCTGCAGTTCTTAATCAGTTTGTGAAGATTCCTCCCTGCAACGCCCTAGCCCAACTGACAGCCCCCAAACCGAACCCTACACCCCAGCAACCTTTCTCTCCCTCACCACCCCTGTTCAACCCCCCTGGGCATTCATGGGGGAGGGGATGGGAAAATTGTTGAAGTTTTAGGGGTCTGTAAGCACTCAGTGGAAGTGAAAAGGGTCTGTGTGTGGGGGGGGGGGGGGGGGGGGGGGGGGGTGTGTTTTAAGTCGGTTGCCATACTGTTTGGTGGCTTAAGGTTTCTGCATGCTTTGGTTCAGCTGGCCGAACGAGTGTGCTCGCATACTCTCTTAAATGACCTTCACTTGAACATTTTAAAAAGGCTGAAATGGTACTTTGTCCCTCTGGAGACGCCGTAACAGTATACATTCCTCAAAATAGTCTGAATGAATCTAGGATAACTCAACAAATGTTGATGTTTTTGCCAAGGAGATCTTAGTCACGCAATTTGACATCTAAGATGTTTGGTGCAGTATTTCTCTCCAGACAACAGCAGGTGATAGGGCAATGGGGAAGGAAGGGGCAGTCTAGGGACTGACTGGGCATGTTGTCTTAATGAGGATGTTGGCTACTTATGACGTTCCTGTAACCTACAGGTGTTATTTCGACCTTCAGTTACACAATGTATTTTTTTTTCCAGGAAAAAAGCATTCTTTTATTAAACTATTTGACTTGACTATTCTGGTAGATGTTATAAAACAGTGTAGAGCTGTGCTTAGGGAATGAAATGTGCATGGAACTGGAGAGGGAGCTGTTTCATTACCAGACTGATTACGACACGTTTGTTTTGATTAGAGCCTTGTAAAGGAGCCGAGGGATGGCTGCCTAGCAACACTACACCAAAACCCTTATCTCCTGTTCAGAAGGATCATTTGTTTGAAATTAGAGTGAAGGCTGCCTGAGGCGGATGTAAAAATACAAGCCGCTTTGGATTCTCCGTCGATGTCCTCAACAGCCTTGCAGACAAAACGTCATGAGCAGAGTAGGCAAACCCACGGGGTGCCATTTGCCTCAGTCTATCCATCCAGATCCCACACTGATCTCAGTCTCGCCCAGGCTTCCGCGCACCGCTGCAATACTACGCCTGGCGATTACGAGCCTTTTTAAATAAAAAAAAACACACAGGCCTGATGGATAACATGCTCTCTCTTTGTGCCAAGGGGTCGTCATGGCTGAGGCTGGTCAGGGGCTGGCGGTAGAGGGGCGTCAACAGTGAAATCAACTTAATTCAAAGAAGGCTTCTGCCAAACCCATTATCCTATAGCACACAGGTGTTCTTTATAAGTCCCGGGGTAAAGCTTGAGCCAAACAGCTGTTGTCTGACTGGTGTAATGTAATCAAAATTGGAATGAATTGAAGATCTTTCAATGGGGTGGACGGTGGTGGCTAGTTTAGTTCCTTTCCTGCCAACACTTGTAAGTTCCTACAAAGGCAGTCTTCCTCGAAAGTAAACACAATCAATATGTCATTACTTCAAGGGGAGTCGGCCTCTTGTGTGTGAGGCCAGGAGAGGTTGAAAGTGGGAAATGGAAACTCTTCCCTCAAGGACCCCATTGCCATAACCGTTGCTTATGTGGATGGGGTGGGTGAGGTCGATCGGCCAGGACCCCTAATGTAGAAGGCTGTAACTTACTAACTAACCATGGTGCAGCCTGCCTGCGCTCGTCTGGTCCATGTGAGAGGGGAGGGCCTGGCAGGGGCACAAGAATGGGGGAGGGGGGAGGGAGCCCAGGCAGGAACTGTGTCTGGCAGTGATCTAGGGGAATGTCCAGTCGGTTTCGAGGCTGGGGCTGGTGGGGGCCTCCCTCTCCCCCTCCCTGTTATGTTGGCTAATTGGAGAGACGTGAGGCAGAGGGGCATCATCACATGTAGAGGGCAGAGAGAAGCTGGACTGAGCGTACTGTTTCTGTCAGACTATTAGACAATGTAATGACAACTTACATTTGGGATAGCCCATGTTTGTTTGCAGTTATGTGGATAACTTAAGTTATATTAGGCTACATGCTGTGGGATAAGTCTTGTGTGTGCTAAGGCTTTTCCAGGTTAGGTTGAGACTTTGTTTATTTTGAACATACCTGTCAAATCCCCACCTGCATCTTCATTGATGCTTGTCTGAATCAGCCCAGTGACATGAATGGCATTCATACTTGGCATAGTTAGACTGCATAGTGTTGAGTGCTTTAGCGCACATGGCAATTAAGTCTTGTTTGTTCACTTCACTTTTGAATGGCAAAATATTTCAACATTGGCTTGCATTTCCAGTTGGAGTCTGTTTGTTTTTAGCCTACATGCACCTCAGCTGTTTTTCTCAGCCTCTTCCAATACTTCATAGATTTCCATGAGTAGAACACGGCACTAAATGACAAACAGCTTTTGCAATAAGCTACTTATGGGGTAACTTCAGTACCTTGATAAGATGGCCTCTTTGTCCTATTGCACATTAGCTAAATTCCCATCCATCTTGTCAGCCGTGAAGGCATTAGTAAGTTAACAGACCCCCCCCCCCCCCCGTCTGTCTGTCTCCTCGCAGCATCTTTCAAACACATCAGATCTGAGCTATGTTATTTTTCCTCTTTCTCAGACTGTTGTGCTTTCTGCTTTTTTTTATTTCGACAGATCCTGTCTCTCTCTGCTGTGGTTGGCAGCAATGAAAGGCAGACAGTCAATGTCAGAGCAACCTTGAGGGAATGTAGTCAACTGGCTCCATTCAGGAGACCAACTGTTTGCCTTTTTCTTCTGTCGGTTTCATTTCACTGAGTCCTCAAGGCTTTGACAGTTTTATTAGACTATAGTAGTACTGGAACAAGGCAGTCCAATGCCTAGTTAGTAGATACTAGTCTTCGCTTTGCAGCTTTAGTTTACATTCGTCTTGGTCCTGATAAACATCTTGATCTGTATAGTTATCTTGATGAAGTAATAAAAACAACATATCATTAACAAAAGCTGAAGTTAAGGTTAAGGTTGCTCCAGCACTGTTGTCAACCAGCCAATGTTCCACTCTATCTTGAGTTGCAGTAGAATGACTGTCTCACAAATAGACCCACTTTTCTCTCACCTCTCCAGTGGCCTATGTGGCTTGTCAACCCAGCTGAAGTACAGGTACAGAGTACAGAGTACAGTGCTCTACTAAGAGCTTTTCTCAATTACCGTTATGGTCATGTAACTCTTCTCAGCCTAAGAAAAAAGTACTAGGGTACTTTTCCTTATTGTCGGCGTCACGGTCCACAATCCACATTTCTCTGGCTGCTTTTAGACAGGCAGCCCAATTCTGATATTTTTTCTCTCCTTCTGACCAATCGGATCAGCTTCGAAAAAGATCTGATCTGAAAAGACCAATTAGTGGGGAAAAATATTAGAATTGGCCTGCCTGTCTTAACACAGCCATTGACAGCCTTGTCCTTTAGGCTCCCGAGTGGCGCAGTGGTCTAAGGCGGCACTGCAGATCCTGGTTCGATCCCAGGCTGTATCACAACCGACCGTGATCGAGAGTCCCATAGGGTGGCACATAAATGGCCCAGCGTCGTGCGGGTTAGGGGAGGGCCTGGCCCGAGTAGGCCGTCATCGCAAATAAGAATTTATTCTTCACGGACTTGTCTAGTTAAATAAATAAAATAATAAAAGTCTAGAAACTGACGGACTCCCCATGCCTTCTCTATACACTGCAGTATCCCCGATAGTCTAGTCTATATGCCTTTGGCACAACAGAAGCTTTTTATCAACTTAAAGTTGGAGTTCTTTACCTAATGAACTGCCAGAACATAAGTTCCCTGTTGACTTGGCGAGGAAGCAGCTAGCGAAGACATTGACGTCTAATCATTTCTAAAAGAAAACTTCAAAGGAATTTTATTCTTAGCTTTCCATTGGGCTCTCGCCGGCAGCCAGCAACCAAGAGTATGAAAACCACCCCCCTCTTTTCCATTCATTGAGTCAGCCCAGCAGCATAGTTGAGATAGCTGTTTGTTCCCACTCATAAGGGCAGGCGGCATATTTCCACATGCTGATCTCCACCTGGCTTTAAAGCAGCAGGGCACTGGTGCCTGGAATGAGCAGAATGCTCCAAAACTGAGATTGACACACTGTTTTTATTACTTCCGTTGGGGAATTTACAGGCGCGTTTTCCCGTCCATCAGCATTAAAGCCGCAATGAGCCGTTGAAACAATAACAAAGCCAACTCCCCACCCCTGTTTCTGTAAAAATCTGAGGGATGGGGCTGGAGAAATGTAACCACCCTCAAATTCATAGACAGAGCTATGGATGCAAGGACTGACCACCCATGACTTCAAAATGTACCTTTTTTATATGCATGTTTTGAGGCTAAATAGTGTTTACATTTACTTTGTTTACAAACATTGAATTAAAACAAGCTTAATTTTGGTTCTGATGTGGTACGACAGTTAAACTACGGGCATGAGACATTTCTAAGTATATTTCTCAAGAAGCAATGGGTTCATTTAGAAGTGTAAGCCGGACTAAACGAAGGCTCGTGCCAGAGCTGGTCAAAAGCTGTGCACTTTATAGGGAGTAGGGGCTCTGGCCAAAAGCAGTGCACTATATAGGGAATGGGGTGCCAGTTTGGACACAGCCTAAGACTACGCTAGTCTCCTCAGCCTTTAATGGTGGCTGTTTATTTACTACTCTCCAGCCAGGTTGTGGGTAGCCGCCCTGGATAATGGCCATGTGAAAGGGCTCAGGAGAGCTGTGGCTTTCCTAATGCCTGGCTGCAGGAAAGCAAAAGGAAATGGCTTCACCCCCCCTCTCTTCCCTTCCTCATCCTCCATGGCTTTGCTCCGTTGTTCGTTCATGCAGTGGCAGTGTTAGCCGGAAGGGCTCCGGAGCACGCCGCAGCACTGTTTGCCTTGCGGCATCGTGGCAACCTTGTCTCTGTGTCAGGGGCGTCTAGTTCTGCTCTGCACACTGCCCTACAGCCTGAGCCGGGCGCTCTCTCGCTCTCGCTCTCTCTCTCGCTCTCTCTCTCGCTCTCTCTCGCTCTCTCTCGCTCTCTCTCGTTCTCGCTCGCTCGCTCGCTCTCTCTCGCTCTCACTCTCTCACTCTCTCTCTCGCACGCACGCACTCTCTCGCACGCACTCTCTCGCCCCCTCTTCTCCTCAGGCTCTCCTTGCTTGCTCACCCAAGGTGCGTGGATATAATTAAGCTTCTCTTTTCTCCATATCTCTCTTTCTCGCCTTCCTCTATCTTGCTGTGTTTTTCCTCTGCTCCACAGTGAGCTTTTGCTCTCCCTTCACAGATGCTCTCCTCTCTCCCTGTCTGCTCTCTTCTTCTCCCATCTCCCTCTCCCTGTCTGCTCTCTTCTTCTCCTATCTCCCTCTCCCTCTCTGCTCTCTTCTTCTCCTCCTATCGCCCTCTCCCGACGGCTGTCGTTCTTAATTGGTGTTGCTCTGCCTGTCTTTTCATCCTCCAGTTTTCCTCTCCTCCTCCCCAGTGTGAGCAGCAGCTCCCGCATCTCTCTGTGAACATGTCTCAGACTCCCTGTGCCGCTGTGCCCCTCTCTCTCTCTCTCTCTCTCACACACACACACACACACACACACCAGTTAATCCCTCTTAACAAGCGCTGCTATTTTTGTGTAGCAGGATCCTCACAGACCATATAAGTCTTTCCTCCCTGTTATGCTTTCTGTCTGCTTTGATTCTGGTCATGCAGAGTTTATATGCGGCACACAGATGGAAGGAGACCTTTGCAATGCGACGCCCTTGAATGCTCAACTCGGCTACTATTTTTATCCATACACAATTGTTAGACGTGTGCTATAAAGCGGCACAACAAATCCATCTGTATAGGCGAAGAGTGTAATCCGAAAACATGGGGAAGGGCGATATACATGTATCTAGGCTATAGGTCTTCCACAGTATCCAACACAGGCATATGACACTGTATAGACTTACTAGACTGGAGTGCCAGGCAGGTTCAGAGAGCGCTGCTTCACCAGAGTATGTCAGCTTGTCGCTCGCTGTGTGGGGTGCCTCTGCCAGGCAGGTGTAACTTGATCCCCAGCCAACCCAACGTGTCAGCCTGACTCTGGGGGTGACTGTGTCAGCAGCTCAGTGGGGACAGAAGGGCACAGTCACACTGCCTTTCATTTCCCCTGAACTGGTGCCCCCTCTGTCTGCATTGCTATCTCTCTATCTTGTTCTGTCATTGGACAACTATGCTATTTGATCATCTATACTGTACATTTCTCTTTCTCACTTTTCATTCTCTCATCCCCTTTTGCTTTTCTCGTTTTCTTCCTCACCTGGCTCCCTTGAGGGTAATTAGAAGTGAGAAGCAGGGCACCATGCTCACCACCACCCCTTGTGACTCTGTCCTGTCTCTGGAGGGAACTCCTGTGAGGAGGAACTCCTGGGGCAGACAGAGCAGTTGCTTCAGCGTAGTAGCTGACGACAGTGCTGTCTCTGTCTTAGTCGGCACAATTATGCTGCTTTTTTGGCTCTTCTCGGATTAGGCCCAGCTGCTAGTTAAGTCTTCAAATTGTACTGTGCTTTCTAGGATTTAGATTGAACGTCAACTACTTTGGGTTTAGTGTGAGACAGTTACAACACTAAGACTCTGTTAGGGACAGAGCACTGGCACTGTGCTGTCATGTTAAATCTCTGGCTCAGACCAGACGAGTAGAACATTGACTTGAATGGGGATGCCTGTTCTATTGAATCTATTTCTATGACGGACATTAGTGGACATTCAGCACAATAACAATGAATGATTTTCATTTGGTCTGTGCTGCGGTGCAGAAATGGATATCTGTGACATGATATTTTGGGAATAGCCTACATAAGCTAAATGTTTTATGTAACCTTTTATTTTGACAGGAAGTCATGCTGAGACCACGGTCTCTTTTACAGACGAGTCCTGTAGTAATTACCCAAAATATAGGCTGCACATCAATAAATTAGGTTTCGATTTCCAATGCTGCTCCTATGGATGAGTGGGGCACAGCAGTGAACAATGGCTTGTTATGATCTTGGATACAGGACCAGCCAGGTGGTTGTACTGTACAGCGTGGTGTGTTAGGTCAACCTCTACTAGCCTGCTACCAAAATAGACCGTCTGCCGTCCTTTATCCGTTTCCTTAACCGTGTATTTTCTAGGGATGTGAGGTCAATAAGTAAATACGAGTGGTGTACTATTATTGTCATAACCCTTCCCCCGCTTCCGTCTCCTCCGTCATGGGACGACCAGATGGGCTGTATGGGGGATCCCATGTTAACAACAGCTAGGACGGCGGTAGGCTAGTAGTCACGAAGCAGTAGATGGACTGTATGGGAGATCCCATGTTAACAACAGCTAGGACGGCGGTAGGCTAGTAGTCACGAAGCAGTAGATGGACTGAGTCGGAGGCTCTCTTTCTGAAAATTCCAGCACTTAAAGGGTTCCGCCGGATATTTTTATGTCCCGATCCAATGTCCCCTTCCCCCTCCTTTCACCCCTTTCTATTCTGAGGGTGATTTCAACATTCAGAACAGTGCCAGCTAGCCTACCCCCCCCTCCTACTTTTTGGACTGGTGCCAAGGAATATCAGAGCAGGGGGGATGGTGGGGTGAGATGCCAGTTAGACTGACTGGGGCGTTGTGATTGGTCGAGGGGGTAGTAGGGGGCGGGTGAAGGGGGAGTGGTAGCCTATGGGGTTGTTGGATTGTTAGCACCCTGCAGGAGCGCTGGTCTGGTTAATAGGCAGATCTGAGAGAGGAGACACTATTGAGCTTCTACTTATTACCAGGCAGAGAACCAACCAGCCTTTCTGCCTGATTAGATACTAGTGCACCACACACACAGTTCCCCCTAAAAATGAATAGGTGTTTGCTAGTGAGTTGTACTGTCCTCCCCCAGTCATTACAGCTGTATTCGTCCTCTTTCAGTATTCCCTACTGTTAAGCAGTGCACTAGCTGTACTGTAGATTGACAGTTGTTAATGGCCATGCCTGCCAATTTCTTTCTCTCGCAATCTCTTGTCTGTCTCCCTCTCTTGCACTCTCTCCATTTCATTTCAGGGGCTTTATTGGCATGGGGAAACATGTGTACATTGCCAAAGCAAGTGAAATAGATAATAAACAAAAGTGAAATAAACGATAACATATTTACAGTAAACATTACTGTAAACATTAGACATTACAGTTCCAAAAGAATAGACATTTCAGATGCCATATGTCTATATACAGTGTTGTAATGATGTACAAATGGGAAAATAGATAAACAAGTTGTATTTACAATGGTGTTTGTTCACTGGTTGCCCTTAACTTGAGGCAACAGGCCCCTCACTCTCTCTGTGTCAGAACATGGCTGTCCCTGAGGACATTCCTCCCCACCATTACTCACTCTTAGCCTGACTCTGCCTGTCGCTTTGATTGACAGTTCCATTCCCCTACCAACAGGCAACACACCGGGAGACGGGCCTGTCATTACTCTCCGTTCATTATTATGATAATTCATCAATGTATTCATATGCAGGCCCCTATGGACACTGTCTGCAGACACTTTGTCTGAGGCTGGAGGAACTCCGGTCAGCTCCTGTGTGTGTCAGTCACTCAGGCACTGATAAAAAAAAAAATGTTTATGCCCTTCGTATTGCTGAGGACAGAGCACAATGGCCGATTGTGTGTGTGGAGGGAGTTGAAGAGTACAGTGAGATCCCAGAGTCCCACGATAGCTTGCTGGATTTGCAGTGAGAGGAACAGCCAGGCAGTTGGAAGCTGTCTAGTATTGACCACACTTGAGTTTCCCCATTGACCAGATAATAACCAGAATGTCCACTGTGAGTGGCTCTTACTTAGCTGGCAACACTGACCAGATTGGAATGGCTAACCTGCATTAGCAGGCTTTAGACACACAAACACACGTACGTACACACACACACACACACACACACACACAGGCTCCCCCAGTCCTCTCTTCATACCTTTAATAGTTTCCAGGAACCGTCACCAAACTTCAGCCAAAACAAATAAAGGCTTAAATAAACCACTTTCTCTCGCAGGCTCTCCAGCTATCTGATCTCTCCTTTGGCTGCCTGGCAGACCACTGGAGACAGACGTTGGGAAAGGCTTTGAGTTTGTTCTTTTCTCATTCTTTCCTCCCATTTCTCCCTCTGTCAGTTTCTGGGTGTCTCTCTGTTCCCCACCCCCAATCTATCTCTGGCCATGAAGGAAATTGCATTTAAGAAGCAACTCAATGTGTTACTTCTGAAATGCTGAATGTGCTTGGCGTCTGAAGGTCTTCTCTGGAAAAAGTTTGCTAGCTCTGACATTGACCTCTAAGCAGATGAATGGGGAATTGTAGCGCTAGGTTTCTGAACGTAAAGCCTGCTGCTCCTCTCAGCCCTGTTCTGAAAACCTCTCCCTTTCTGTTTGCAGCTGAGAGACGCTAACAACACGAGAAGAGAACCATTTGATGGAAGAAAATAAAAAGCAAGACAAGACCAAGAAGGAAGCTGCTCAGAAACAGGTGAGTTGTGTGTTTTAAGTCTGTCTCTGTCTCGCTGTCTCCTCAAATCGAGTACCTCCTTCTGAAAAATTTCTCCATCAGTCTACACCTTCTCCCTCCCCCCTCTCCTTCATTCACCTCTGTTCCCCAGGTAGGTGTGTTCAGTATAGTCCATATATGACTGAGTGTGGGAGTACCTCGCTAGTTTATCCTCGTGGATTATCCTAGAGCCCGTAACCCTGTAGGCAGCTCACTGCCAGGTGTATGGACTATATTTAAAGACAGATTAGAGCTGGCACAGTAGCTACTGCTCTGTTGGAAACACTAGCCTGGCTCTGGTAACCAAGGAGATGTTGCTGTCGCACATAGACACACGCCATTCACACACATTCATACAATTGTACACACAGGCATATAAAAACACAATGATATGCACAAACATACACTAGAGACCGACAGATAAATCAGGGTGACCGATATTATTGGGCGATTTATTAGCCTTTTTACAGACAAATGCGCTGATATTATATACGTAGAATGAACAAATACGTTTTCAATGTTTGCCCGAAGAGGGCGCTCTAAGAGCTGCTCCTTGAACATCCTTCAAGCCAGGACGCGAGAGAGTGGGCATGATGGCTTTCCACAGCCAGCGACGGCGTATTTCAATGAGTAAATAATCAAAGGTACCCTTTACCAAGCAAGGAGCCCTGTCCTCATCGTATGCTCACTTGGCTAGCTAGCCAGCACGGTAGTTAGCCTAGCTAGCAGTCTGTGCTACTTATGTAGTTCCTCTAGCTAGCAATCTGTGCTACATATGCGCAAACACTGGACTGACGTCAAAGTGAACACTGACTAATGCGTGAGATATCCGTGAACGCGTGTGACTAAAACCAGTGCGGCAAGCATTTTCCTGCATGAACGTTTTCAGTCATCAGCGCATGCCATCTGCAGTTGAAATATTTAGCCAAATACATACATTTTTGTATTGAATAACAGTATAATTCACATTATGGTTTCAGTAAGATTTTATTTTTTAATGATGTATAGCTAGCGTGTGCTTTGCAAGGTTGCCATAGTGTTTCTTTACTTATCTGTTGTAAAGCACTGTAGGGAATCGACTCAATTCAAATGCTGACATCTAGTGGCGACATTAGGAACTTTCAGTCTTTTTTTATTAATGTGCTTGTGGTGCTTCAGCATTTTAATAATGTTAATTTTAATATTTCGTTAATAAATGATTTAGAGTATCTGTATAAAAAAAAACCATTTCATTCCACCTCCTAAAAAAAAAAAAAAAAAAAAACATTGGAACGTATATCGGTAATCGGTGACCTTTTGCCTCCCAAGAATCGGACCCAAAAATCCCATATGATCGAGTTGCTAACATACACATTTGCACTCAGACAGATTAGACAGCCTGTAATTATCACTTCCACTAGCCAGCAGCCATGCCAAGGCACTTTATAGCAGGCGTCTTCCCAGGTGGGGTTGTTTTGCTCTTGAAGACGCTGTTTTACCTTGCATGTCTAGCTAGTCAGGCCCTACTGCCAGTTGTATGTCTCAATGTCTCAGATCCCTACATTTTCAACTCATTTCAATCTGATTTTCATTTGCGATATTTAGCCATTCTCGTTGTATGACTGTGATTTGTGGGCTGCATCCAATTTGGCAGCCTGCAATGTAATGATCTACTGGGAACATCATTTCTCATGTTCACTTTGATTGTGTGTTTGACAGTTTCTTTTCCTGTTGTGTAAAAGTACACGCGTTCCTTCCTGTAATGCGCTAATGTTTTAGTTAATGACAAACTTTTATGACATGCCGTTTTGCTAGCTCCACATGAATCATTGAACAAAAGCAACACGTTTACAGCTGTTGACCTCTCTCTCCCTGTGTGTCTTCTAGGCTGCTGACCTGAAAACCAAAGGTGAGTGGAATGCCTAACTGCCACTCATAGCCGCACAGCTTTTTAAAAAAATGTTATACTTGAAAATGATTGACCCACACGGCCCTAATCAGCTCTGATTAAGGGAGGTCATATGAGCCATAAAGGTGTGTGTATATATACAGACAAGGGGTGTGTAGTAGCAGGGCCCCTGTAACCTACAGCTATCGAGTCAGTCCAGCGTCCTCTAACACACACTGATGCACAGTGACTACTCCTCTGAGATCAGCAGTGCTGGCCAATGATTTGTGAGGCGGGCACCCAGGTGGGAGCTCCTAACAGTGGGGAGAGGGTGGGTTTGGGGATGAATGGGGAGGGTAAGGAGTTCAGTCAGTTCCAGGGGTGACAGTTCCACGCTGTCCCAGCAGCATGTGTGCTCACATTGGTAGTATGTGAAGTATGTTTGCTATTTCTGCGTTTCCATTTGGCGTGTTTCTTTACTTTATTTAATTTAACCATTTAACTAAGCAAGTCGATGAAGATCAAATTCGTATTTACAATGGCGGCCTACCCCCGGCCAAACCCTCTCCTAACCTGGACGACGCTGGGCCAATTGTGCGCCGCCCTATTGGACTCCCAATCGCTGCCGGTTGTGATGCGGCCCGGGATCGAACCAGGATCTGTGGTGATGCAGTGCCTTAGACTGCTGCTCCACTTGGTCCCCCACGTCAAACGTTTCCTATTGTATTTAGCCAACGAATTAGTCTAGCGTGTGTGAACAATCTGTGTCATTGTGTGTGAGGAAGCCAGGGGGTCGTTGTTAGTGCGTGTAGGTGTTAAACTCCTGCAGGCAGGCATTAGACAGATGGGGCCAGGGCTTTGGTCCACTCTAAAGCCAATTAGAGCATCTGTTCAGGTTGCATTGGTCAGCACCTCGCCCTCTAAAAGGTGTGTGTTTGTGTTACCAGGGATTGGCCCCAACACACACCAGGCGGTCTAACCGCTAACTAACAGCCCTCGCCAATAGCCATTGGGGATTGGTCCGTTGGCGTTGTGTAGAGGTCAATGGCCCTTTCTTGACCTCTGACCTCATTTAGGTCTGTCTCATTATCTCTGGGGGGGGGGGGGGGGGGGGAGAAGAGACTCTGCTCTGTCTGGTGTTGGTGTTGGGACCATTTTAAGCCGAGGGGTGACGGAGGGTGTCTTTCAAAAGACTGAGAGGGTTAGTTTGAAGTCAAATGACAGAGGTGTAAAATCTGAGAGGGAGTGAGTGAGAAAGGAAGGAAGGAAGTGAGTGAGAAAGGAAGTGGGGTGAGTGTGTTCAAGCGTCAGCCTACAGAGAATAGGACCAAAAAGGAACTTGTAGAGCTGAAACTAATAAATGGACACCGTATAGCCTACTTTCAAAGTAAGCAAGAGAGAGAAAATGTTCTCCACTCAATCTGCTGCAGGGCCCACTAAGTAGCATAGGACTGTTTTACTTCAGTTAGCATCCATGTCACTAAGTGTGTGAGGGCAATCTGCTGCAGGGCCCTCTAAGTAGCATAGGACTGTTTTACTTCAGTTAGCATCCATGTCACTAAGTGTGTGAGGGCAAATCAGTATGCAGCTGTGATGTCTCTTCATCCATATTAATGATCACTCAAACATAACGTGGAACAAAGAAGTTTGTACACCCCCCAGCCTCATCACCTCTCCCTCCTCCCTTCCTCTCACGTTTCAATTTGTTTGTGGTAATCCATCTTGCCTGGCGCGTTCATATGTATGAAAATTAGATAAAGCGCTGCGGAATTAACTCCTGTGCCCCCCCCCATTAGCCATGGAGCTCCAGTGAGACGGGGGACCAGCCACCAGACTTCCCCCATCCAGGCTGTCCCTGTTGGGGTAGAATGAGAGCGCCTCAGCCCTCTATTAGTATGGAGGGCAGGGGAACGCTGATTATTCCCCACAATCAAACCCCATCGTGCTGCGCACACACAATAATGCACAATGCCCCCCCATCCCTACAGGGACTGGGACACTCTCAATCCAGTTCCCCCTGTAATTGGAGAAAATGCTTAGTGTGGAACTTCTCAGGCAAGGATATGCTTTTAAAGCCATTGCCACACTAACTTTCTGTATGCACACGTAAACACACACATTCAAAACGTTATGAGAATACACGGAACTGGCCCAGAGTGATGCAAATGCAATTTCATGAGCGAAAGCCATCAGTAATACCCGGGTACACCTGACGCATTCTCTACCCAGCCCTGGTGTGATCAGAGTATCAGCGCCTGCCTTTTTAAAGTGTTAAGGAACTAAATGTAATGCGTGTCAAATTTCCATCTACATTTCCCATTAAGGCGTCGGCATGCTTCAGTTCGGCTGGCTGCTAGCCGAAGTCGGCTAGGCGACCCGAGCGAATGTGCTTGCATACTCCCTTAAGACATTCGCTTGAAAAAGAGGAAAAAAAGCGGCAATAGTAGTACGCATTGTCCATTTAGAGACGCTGTCGCCAGTATACACTTCCTTAAAATAGCCACAATTAATCTGAGAGCTCTTAGTTGTGCAATTTTTACATCTAAGCATGATGTTTGGTGCAGTATTTCTCAATGAGGAAATGTGCAGGAAAAGGAGTTGTCTCTCGTTGAATCCCTACTGTTGACCAATCACCGACGAAGGGGCGTGGACATCGGCTACTGACTTTGGCTTGCCTCTAGAAGAAGAAAAAAATTATGTTAATGGAACTGCCCCAAAATAACCTTACCAAAACGTCAATGTCGTCATATTTATATGCACGTTCTCTTCCGAACTGTTTTCGGCTGGGAAGCATGAGGACACCTTTACCCATGCTGTTTTCTCCCCTTCCCGGGAGACCCCCACCCCCTGCCCTGCTACCATGGCGACCCACCAATTGCCACGGCGACTGACATATTTACACGGCGTCACCGCGGCCACAGGAGAACTGCATTATTTCCACACAGGAAACCGGACGACATCGCATCGTAATATGCATATTGGATTAATTTGCGATTTCACATTCAATTAATTGTGTCAACACGTTTTAGTCGTATTTCTTGAATCACAATCTAATTGGGGGATAATTGACTTTCCCGTGGGAGGGAGGGGCGCCGTCGCCTTCCTGTGTCGAACTGCAACATTTAATAAATACTCTGTAAATTAATAGTGAGTGACTGGGTCCTGGTTTACGTCCCGTGGATTTATGGATGCGAAGGATAATTGTTTTCTCTTTGCTTGCATGTCAAGTCGAGGGGTTTGATTAGGGGTGGAGAGAGGGGGGATGAAGGGAGGGGACAAAGAGAGAAAGAGATGGGGGGGGGGGGGGGGGGGGGTTTTCTGCATGTATTCATGTTGGATTATCACTCACACGCTGCAGACAGAAGAGGCAATTCAATACCCCCCCCCAGTTCTACCACAGCTGAGAGGGCTCATGTCACATTTAAAGGCAGATTAATAGTGAAGTGTATTTGCTGATGTTAATGGTGTTTACCGAAGAGGCTTCTTTGTATGGTGGAGAGGGTGTGTGTTGCTGTGCCGGGACTTCCTGGTGTGTCTGGAAGAGGCAGTCTTTGTATGGTGGAGAGGGTGTGTGTTGCTGTGCAGGGACTTCCTGGTGTGTCTGGAAGAGGCAGTCTTTGTATGGTGGAGAGGGTGTGTGTTGCTGTGCAGGGACTTCCTGGTGTGTCTGGAAGAGGCAGTCTTTGTATGGTGGAGAGGGTGTGTGTTGCTGTGCAGGGACTTCCTGGTGTGTCTGGAAGAGGCAGTCTTTGTATGGTGGAGAGGGTGTGTGTTGCTGTGCAGGGACTTCCTGGTGTGTCTGGAAGAGGCAGTCTTTTGCTTCAGGTTCTGCCTTTTCATGTCCAAACCACCATTCAGCCATTTTTTTTGTGTGTTGACGAGGATTAACTGACTCATCATATCTACGTGGGAAGCATTGGCTCGGTGGTATACACCCGACTCCTAAGGCACGTGGATGGAAGCTGTCCTTGTGCGCATATCTAGGATCAGCTTACCTTCTCCTCACCATAAGGTGTAGAAAATACACATCTGACCTTAGATCAGTCTTTGGGCAACCTTCTACTTTGGATAAACTGTATGGATAAGGGAAGACTGAATCGTATCTAAGTGTGGAACTTAGTGTTATCTACCCATAGTGAATTCTAACAAGCCATCTCTATGAATAGTCTCTATGGATCAACCAGACTCCAAAAACATGTAGAAAGTGTGGAGAGAATGGGTCGGCACTGCTGAGATGAGCCCTCTGCTCATTAGCGTGTGTGTCGAGGGTGGGGGGGGGGTCACAGGAGGCCCACAGAGCAGAGGTGCATTAGGCATGGGAACAGTGCTTATCTCCATGGTGATGGCCTAGTACCCAGGGAAGGGTGAGGGGTGGAAAGCTGTGCCTTTTTACTCTGTGTGTGGGGGGGGGGGGGGGGGTGTGTCTCTGACCCGCTACAGGGTTTACTACTGACAGATGGAACTTCAGACACCCCCCCCTTGCACTCACAAGACACTGTCTGGGTGTATCTTAACAAACAACCATCCCAACTCAAAGCTACTGCTCCTTCAGTACCACTAAAATCTATAGCCCCTCTTAACCTTTAGTACTGTCAGTTCTCTGTCAGTTCTCTCAACTACCCTGTATGCACATTAAACAAGGCCACTAAACACATACACCTCATCAGTCAAATGGTTTAGTTAAATCTCCGCCACATCACGTCTTTCCAACGTGTTTCTTGGATGTGTCTTTTTCATGAAGTCTCATAACGTTTGATTTTCAATGAGAGTCGTGTAACTCAATACAGGAGGTTGAAAAACCTCTTCTGTAGTCCACTTGTGTGTTCCACACACAGCCCTCCCCCGGTGTAAACACAGTCGCGTATTAAAATGTGTCATCACACAATGGCAGCACGTAGCTAACCTCTGACCTGGGCGATTCCCAGAACCCTTCAAAGCCAGGCGCGCTCACTCCATAACCGAGCCAATCACAATGGCTCCTTATGCACCAGGGCCTGCCCTCTTGACCATCATCCTTTTCGCTCAGGCTTTTTCTCCTCTTTCGGTGTAATTAACCATTGAGAGTGGGGGACAGGAGGCCATAATTACACGTTTGGCTAGGAGTGATTCTCCATTGAGGGTTTAATGGAATTTACAGTGCGTCTCATTATAATGGTTTATTTAATTGACTCTCCTTTGAACATCAAATAGTGTTTTTAAGGCTTTAGCGACCCCAAAGGGTCTAGTATTTCAGTTTGTTTGCTCCCCATCTCTCTCTCACACTCATTTGCGCTCTCTAATTCTGTGTACCATTCTCTGACTCGCTCATTCTCCATTCATTCCCTATTTCATTCTCTACCTTTACTGTGCCTCTCGCTCTCTGGGTGTTCCTACTATCTCTCAATCTCCCCTCCAAGTCTTTGGTGTATGACATTGTCACACGTATCACCTGCTATCTCTCCCATCAGATATGCAGGTGAATCTCCCATATATAAAAAAAAAAAAATGTTATCTCACAAATGATGGTGCTAGGGTACTTGACTAGACAGCATTTTAATATGGCTTTCTCTCATCCTAGTGAAGGGATTTGGTTTCCCCTCGCCTCAAATCTCCCACAAAGCACTTTTAGCGTCCGTTATGGATTAAAAAGGAACTCTTCCCCAAAAAGGAAAAGACTAATGTTTTGCTCAATCTCTTTGTTTTGAGCTGAGACGTCCTATCGCATCGTAACCGCCACTCATGCTCACCACACACTCTCTCGTGTACGCACACACACACACACACACACCTACTCTCTCCCGAGATTATTCCAAAGATGGCTACACATTACCCAGCTGGCTGGAATAACAGCAATTTCACATCATAGACTAGATGAACTGTGATCATTTACACACACCACATAGTGCTTTAATAGCTATTTCATTGTGTTGTAAAAGCACCCGTGTTGTCATAAACAGAGGCTACTGGAGAATAGAGTGGAACACACACCGAACCCCCGACACACTCGCATAATGTGGGATATCCACACTCACAACGTACACCCACACACCCTCCCCCCCTACGTCATAGAAGCTGTGATTCATAGTGTGAGAGAGGCTGCCGGCCTCTGTGTGAGCAGTAACAGCCCAGCAGTCCATCTGCTTCCTCTAATGGATTCAGAGCAGCAGTGAACAATGAGAGAGGCTGAATTGGATGAACGGGGGGGGGGGTGGGGGGCACCAGAGAAAGGGAGGGAGGGCGAGGGACAGGTTGAAGGGAGAGAATGCAATGGCTGAGCTGAGGTAGAAACGGAACAGGAGAGGGTGGGCATTGTGAAAGGCAAGAGAGAGTAGGAGGCAGAGAGAGGAGCAGGGCGAAGGAGAGGGAGAGAGCCGAGGGATGGGGTGGGTTGTGAGGACGCAGCACCCTGCCTGCTGATTGGCTGTGACTGCGTCAGGCAGGCGGGGGCTGAATTGAATCAGATATGTGCGTCACCCACTGCCTGCCTCAACTCCCAACCAGCTAGCTAGCTCCTGCTGCTGGAGGGTCCAGCTCTGACCAGAGAGGGAGGTTGATCAGTATGCAGTTTGTGTGAGCGCGAGAACCTGGTTGTGTCTGCGTGTATTTGAAGAATATTGAGTGTGTGTGTGTCAGAGGCACAGGGTTGCACAGCTCATGTGCAGAGGGTGCTCTCTTTATAGAAACGGTGTTGGCAGTGGGACAGGCCATTGGCAGGCAGAGGGAATACGTGGGCCTGCCTGCAGTGCTTTAACCCAACGCTGCTGTAGCTCAGGACAGCTAGTCAGCCACATCAGTCCTCTACTGTTCTTGTGTGTGATTCTACACAGTCCCACCCTGTTAGATTTCTCTGGAGCCGCAACTTGGTCAACATGAACCAATGACAGAAAAGCTGCAGTTGTCCTAATTGGTCAGACTGATATGACCTCGAATGTCATTGTGTGCATTTGTATGCGTGTCTTGGCACGAGTCCTGACGGTGGCTCCTGTGTTCCCAGGAGAGTGACATCTGTTCCCTGCTAATCTGTTGCCTGCTAATCTGCATCTCTCCTGTGCCAATCCCTTCGCTTTCTCTCTCGCGCTCCCGCTCCTCTCTTGGCTGTCTGTGATTGTCTTCTCTCTTTTCTTTCTCCTCCCCTGAGGCATAGCTGCCAGCCAGTTGTTTTTAAAACCGGCCTATGAATTGTCCTCTGTAGCCACCTAGGGAGTATAGAACCACAACAAACAGTATTCACAGTCACCAAACTGATGTAGCAGCTCAGTGCAACACTGAGGTCAGGAAGTGTTGTGAGACAATATGGCTGCCGTGCTCTTCTGCTCAGCATGGACAGGGAGCATACCATGTCAGATATGTAGGGTGTTAACCTCTTTCCAATGCAGTTGCTTAATGCTCACACACGCTTGTGCTCCATAAGCCTTGGTGCGGGGACACACGCGCGCGCACGCATACAAACACACACACCTGTGCTTCCGTAAGCCTCTCTGCCTTTTCCACTCCAGCCCTCGCGGATAGCTCTTAGCCTGTCCACCCAGAGGGCTCGGCTAAGCTCCTTTTAGCTACAGTAGGCTGACCCAGTAGGTCCTGCTAGTACCGACTGCTAATACCACTCAGTCTGGGCAAGGCTTGATTAGAGGGCTGTTCTCTCTGGGGAACTAATAGACAGAAGAATGCACAGGGCCAGGCAGAGGTGAGTGTGTGTGTGTGAGAGAACTTGCCCTTTCATGTTGTCTGGGCTGTCTGTCGGTGGTGTTCAAGCACAGGCCAGCTCATAGGGAAGGTTATTACTAAGACGCTACTTTGGAAATGCTAACCACGTTTCGCTTGATTTCTCCTTAGTAAATAAGGGAAATGTTTTCAATCCATGTTATATGGGTGTCAGATATTTGGGGTGTAACGTTTTTGAGACTAAAACCTTGCCATATGTATTATAAGGTTAGAGGTAATTTAATGTTTCAACCTGTGAACATCGGTTCAAATGATCAGTGTGTTCATGTCGCACTCGATCAGGGATATAACACTAACCTCATTCAACCAACAATGTTGTCTTGTAAAGTACAGTGGATTAGTGATGTGTGCTGTGCAGCATTAGCTAATACCTTGCTTCCTGTGTTGTGTTTGCGTCCTCCTCCAGAGCCAGCTAAGCCCAGCCCCGGTCCCCTCCACCACCCCACCACCTGTGTGACCCTGCCCCAGGCCTCACACCCCCCCTCCTCGTCCTCTTCAGTCAGAACCAATGGGAAGCGCGCCCCCCCTACCACCCAGCAAACTCCACAGCAGCAGACCCCACCTCAGCCTCCGTCGTCGTCCTCAGGCCCCCGCTACCCGCCCCGTGAGGTGCCCCCGCGTTTCCGCCAGCAGGAGCACAAGCAGCTACTGAAGAGGGGCCAGCCACTGCCAGCCGGAGCCCTGAGTAGCCTCACCGTGACCCCTGCCTCCGACCCGCTCACCCCCGGTGCCCCTGCTTCTTCTTCCTCCACAGGCAAGCGCCACACAGGTCAGTTCCCTGCTTATTGCGTCTTACCCTTGGCTCCTTGGCTAGATCTGGTTCCCCAGTAGGAATGTGTCCTGTTTCTCCGTGTAACTTGATAGAGAAGCTGATGTTACTAAATTGGTCCCATGAAATGAAGTGTCGCAGGTCATCGTGGTAGCTGGATGAGGCTGTTCAACACGGGGCTCTACGCTGACCTTTACAAGGCACACGTGTGCACTTAACTTGAAAGAAATGTAGGCGCACACAAATACATTTAGGAGCGCTACGAATAATATTTTAAATATTAAAGCTATAATCCCAAAATGTTCTAGGTGCGCTGAAATTCAAATTCAAGGTCGACAGCAAATATTTAGGCCCATATGCGAGAAATGTTTGCGGTGTTAGAGCCCTGCAACAGGTTGAGGAAGAATGGAGCGAATTGCAAATCTGTATGATGGGTCCATCTGTGGGTCAGTCCAAAAAGCCTTTTTGTTACTGCCCCTGTTCTCTCTATACTCGAGCACTGACATTAGGGAATTGATGATGGTGTGTTACTCTGAGAATCTCCTCCACTCTGACCCATTGGTTCACCTGTGTTTCTACATGGGCTCTGTGCACTGCAGAGAGGCTTTCGCTTGACCCTATTGAAAAATGGCCGTGATGGTGTTGAGCCACTGAGTAGGTGCTGTGGCGATTGGAGAGCGCTCGGGACCTTTACCGCCCGCAGTCACCTTTAAAAAAATATATATAATTAACTCCGCAGCGACCGGGTCTGTGGACAGCGGAGAAACCTGCCAGTGGGCTTTAATTTAGGGTGAAAGAGAGAGAGTAGGTGGACAAACGATATGAGCCTTGAGTAGATATGTCTCCAGCATCGTTTTTCCTCCAGTGAGGCAGTGGAGGCGTGCTGTCTCTGCAAGCTGTCTGGGGAACCACTGTGTTAGCCCACCGTCTTCCTTTCTATGCCTTGACCCTGCAGCTTTTCTCTGACCACCACCGGTCTTCACATCCCAATGGAAGGTAGCTCAACCAACACCTCTATCTATTCTCTTTTATTGACGTGGTTTACCTCCGTGTTAAATGCAGATAACCCCACCGTGAATTGTTGTACGGCACTTAGAGGACGAGGCGGAGGGAGACGAAGGGCTTGCTGCGGGTGTCTGTTCACATACTGTTTTATTTTACTCCTCTACCCCTCCCTCCCTCTGTGGTGCTGTCTTCCATTACTGACTCCCATGTTTACTCTGAGGGGGCTGCCTGCAGCATCACTGTAAACAGGGCATTACAGACAAATGTTGCCACACACACATGCAGTGTGTGTATACGCACTCAAGCGCACACACTGATGGTCTGACAACCTTTTTTTTTATTTTTACTGACTGGCTGGACAGCTCTCCCAGGGGCCCTCTGCGCAGCACCGCCCCAGGCAGGAGAGGCCCGAGCTAGGGAAGGCTTTAAGTCCCTGGGGGTCTCTGGGGGCTTCTGATCGACTGTCCTTCCCTCTGTCTGCCTTGTCATAAATAGCTTTTTTTTTCTACAGCTGTACTCTACTGCCAATTACAGAAAGAGATACAGCATTAGTTTTGGCATTGACAGTAAGGAATACAGATTTGGGATGGATGCAGTTTTGAGAAGCATGCATTTGATTTCGGCATCGAGCATCACTCAAGTTTACGAGGTAACTTTTTTTCCTGCCAGCATGGGTCAAAATTCATGCAAACATGGGGCCAATCTAATTTGTCCCCAGGCTGAATGTGCGACACTATGTATGTAGATGAGCTCTGCTTTTGTGGTCAGCTTCCCTTTGACCTCCCTGCTAGTGAAGTCATCATGGTTCACAGTACAGAGAGGACACAGGCGCTTCCAGCCCCAAGAGGCCTGCTGTGACTGGACAAGAGTCAGTGAGGAGATCCACTGTTACTGCCTTGACCCAGTTAAGTCCTCTCACATCTGTCTGCCCACAGGCCCAGCTGGCTACACACTAGGCCTGGATGGTCACAACACAATCAACCAATTCAATAATGAATTAATTTTATCTGACCATTTTAAAAATGCACAAGACTCGAGTGAGAGAACAACAATGCATTAAAAATCATAGTGAACCTTAAACACAAGTCATAGGCCTATTTCCATTGTGGTCCTCATTAGACACAACCCCCTCTCCAATACAACAGCTGATGGCCTTACAGCCCAGTGAGTGCTGCAGCCTGTATGGCCTTCGTCTCGTAGCATAGCAGGTGCTGTAGTGGGGGTCTGAGATGCAAGCCGTGCTGTGGGAAACGCACTCAGTCCTCTACAACAGCTGGTTCATTCATGGCTCTCTGTCTCCTAAGCCCCTGGGTGACGTAGCATGTGGCCAGAAGGAATACTGTTGGCTAGATGTTAACATGCGTTGGCCCTGCCGCCCTTCACATTTGGCCCCTTGGCTTTGTCTTCAAACGCCTGGATGGGGTGGCATATTTGTTCTTTTGATTCCAGTTGCAGACGCTATTGTTTTGTCTGCGCATAAAGACCAATACGTAACACGTCCCATTGGCGACTGTTCAGCCAGGTATTCCCATCAGTGATCACTGCCTAATGTGCTTTAGCCGTAAGGCTATTCCTTTGGCCATCGTTGTCAGGGCCACGTAAGTGAAGAATGTTGAGGTGCTGTGAAAGTATTTGCCCCCCTTCCTGATTTCTTTGTTTTCTTTCACATTTGTCACACTTCAATGTTTCAGTTCATCAAACCAATTGTAATATTACACAAAGATGACACAATGCAGATTTTACGCAATACATTTATTTATTAAGGGGAAAAAGCTATCCGAACCTTCGTGGTCCTATGTGACAAAGAAATTGCCCTTGTTAAAATTATGAATACTCTGGTTAATCACATTTTCTGGAAAGCTTTTTTTTTTTTTTTTCTGGAAAGAGTTTTAAATTTCACAAGCCACACCCAGGCCTGATTACTGCCAGACCTGTTGAATCAAGAAATCACTTAAGTAGAACCTGTCTGACAAAGTGAAGTAGGCCAAAAGATCTCAAAAAGCAAGACATCATGCCGCGATCCAAACAAATTCAGGAACAGGATTACAAAGCCATTTCTAAAGCTTTGGGACTCCAGCGAACCACGGTGAGAGCCATTATCCACAAATGGAGAAAATTTGGAACGGTGGCGAACCTTCCCAGGAGTGGCTGGCCTACCAAAATTACCCCAAGAGCGCAGCGACAACTCATCCAAGAGTTTACAAAAGAACCCACAACAACATCTAAAGAACTGCAGGCCTCACTTGCCTCAGTTGAGGTCAGTGTTCATGACCCAACCATAAGAAAGAGACCAGGCAAAAATGGCATCCATGTCAGAGTTCCAAGGCGAAAACCACTGCTGACCAGAAATAACAATCGCGTCTCACTTTTGGCAAAAAACATCTTGATGATCCCCAAGGCTTTTGGGAGAATATTCTGTGGATTGGAAAGACAAAAGTTTAACCTTTTTGGAAGGTGTGTCCTGTTACATCTGGCGTAAAAGTAACACAGCATTTCAGAAAAAGAACATCATACCAACAGTCAAATATGGTGGTGGTAGTGTGATGGTCTGGGGCTGCTTTGCTGCTTCAGGACCTGGATGACTTGCTGTGATTGATGGAACCATGAATTCTGCTCTCTACCAAAAAATCCTGAAGGAGAATGTCCGGTCACCAGTTTGTGACCTCAAGCTGAAGCACACTTGGGTTCTGCAGCAGGACAATGATCCAAAACACACCAGCAAGTTCACCTCCCTGAATGGCTTAACAACAACAAAATGAAGGTTTTGGAGTGGCCTAGTCAAAGTCTGGACTTGAATCCGACTGAGATGCTGTGGCTCAAAAACCCTCCAATGTGGCTGAATGTAAACAATTCTGCAAAGAAGAGTGGGCCAAGATTCCTCCACAGCGATGTGAAAGACTCATTGCCAGTTATCGCAAACGCTTGATTGCAGTTGCCGAGGGTGGCACAACCAGTTATTATGTTTAGGGGGCAATTACTTTGTCACACAGGGCCATGAAGGTTCGGATAGCTTTTTTTACCTTAATAAATAAAATCATCACTTAAACTGCAATTTGTGTTTACTTGGGTTATCTTTGTGTAATATTTAAATTAGTTTGACCTGAAACATTTAAGTGTGACAAATGTGCAAAGAAATCAGGAAGGGGGCAAATACCTTTTCACAGCACTATATGCATGACACTGATTCCACTAGTCAATGGAGTTGGCCAGACTAGGCTAGAGAGAATGCCAGTCTCTCTCCTCTTTCTCTCTCTTTTTCTCTCTTTCTTTCTTTCTTTCTTTCTTTCTCTTTCCTCCAGCCCCTAGTGGCCTCATTAGCACAGACTCTGCCAGGGAACCAAGAGGAAACTACCCCTCCGGTTTTAAACCCTCCTGTGCCCACTCTCACTCCTTTTCTCTCTCTTTTTTTTCTCTCTCTGTGTCTCTCCATTTCTGGAAAACAAACCAGAATCTTTTGATCCTGGAGACCGGAACTCAGAAGTTCCTGAAAGGGGAAAGAGGGTCTATTTTGAGGACAAAGGGGATTGAATGGTGCGTTTAATGCTTGTGGTGCGTCACGGTGAGGTTTGGCTAGAGATAATGTGGTGAATTGGCAGTGTTGAATGAATGGGAGAATAATGGCATCCGGTTCGGTCCCATTCGTGTGGCTCCTGGCTGCATTTCACAGCTAGCTCCAAGGCTACGCTATTGCCCAAGATGTTGATTACAGGCACTTAATCCTTTTTGGTGCACCATGTCTTTATTTTTCTTCATACATGCCGTCTCTCTGTGTCTCTCCCTTTGCCACTGTCAACCCCTCCCCCCTTCTCCCCGTCACCCTGGCTTTCATAGGGAGAGAAAGGCCGTGTCTAACTTTTGGCTGCCTGCTAGTAGGCTCCTCATTATCAGCAGCAGCCTGATCTCCTGGTAGTTGTTTCCCCGGCAGGGCTAGCATCACTGTCGCCTTGTCTTATTCTGAGTAGTAGGCTAGTGCTCTATGATAGGAAGCTGAGCTGCTATATGAAGTGATTTTGTAGATGTGTGTGTGCGTGCTGTCACAGCACTGCATCTTTGGTACCAGGGAGCTGCATCAGAGCCAAAGAACAGAAGCCGTATTGTTTTTATTTCTGTCGCCGCTATTCATTCAGCGAGCACCATCGTTACCCACTGCCCTCCTAATTGGGACCAGAATGGAAGCAGCTAGACATTACTGACGGCCGAACAGAGACGGAATAGAATTGTCCCCTTTTTTTCCCTTGTTGCCTTAGCTTTGGTTTTGTCCCCCGTTTCTCTCGCACACAGACGCACACCTTTTTCCCCGACGCAGGAAGATTTCTCACTAATCTATTGGAATGCCTACCAGAAATAAGGTTGTACAGAGTTGTAAGGAAAAGAGTGGGCAAGGTTGAGTAGACATTCACATTACGCAGCCAGCCAGCCTCAATTTCTTGGCATCGTGTCAAGGAAGCAGTAGCAGACATATTGAATGGAGGATGGCGATGGCTGTAGCGCCTCACAGCATGGTGTTGCAGCAGCACCACCTCTCTTCAGGTATTTTTCCACTCTACCCCTGACCCCCTTCTTTACAGCTGCCATCAGCTCTTATCTCTTCTTCTCTCTCTACTCCGGGGTTATTTTGTTTCGCTCGTGGAGTTGTAGTATCTGTGACGGAATAAAAAAATAGGGCTGAGCTGCACGCTTTTCTGTGTAGTATATGATTGATTTATCATGCAACCTATTATGCCCCTTCAGAGAAAATGTGCGAGGGGGTGGGGGGGGGGGGGGGGGAAATAAATGAAAGGGAGAAAGCAGAAGGCAGAGTGAGATGTTCTTGCTGCAGGCAGCAGCCTCTGAGCTTTTGGCTGAGTTTCAGGTCTGCCCGATAAAATGGCGTTCCTTGCTGCTCGGAGGGCTTGAAGACAGACAGAGAGGGAGAGGGGGAGCGACGCTTGTGTGCGTTAGATACTGCTCAAAAAAATAAAGGGAACACTTAAACAACACAATGTAACTCCAAGTCAATCACACTTCTGTGAAATCAAACTGTCCACTGATTGAAGCAACACTGATTGACAATAAATGTCACATGCTGTTGTCCAAATGGGATAGACAACAGGTGGAAATTCTAGGCAATTAGCAAGACACCCCCAATAAAGGAGTGGTTCTGCGGGTGATGACCACAGACCACTTCTCAGTTCCTATGCTTCCTGGCTGATGTTTTGGTCACTTTTGAATGCTGGCAGTGCTTTCACTCTAGTGGTAGCATGAGACGGAGTCTACAACCCACACGAGTGGCTCAGGTAGTGCAGCTCATCCAGGATGGCACATCAATGCCAACTGTGGCAAGAAGGTTTGCTGTGTCTGTCAGCGAAGTGTCCAGAGCATGGCGGCGCTACCAGGAGACAGGCCAGTACATCAGGAGACGTGGAGGAGGCCGTAGGAGGGCAACAACCCAGCAGCAGGACCGCTACCTCCGTATTTGTGCAAGGAGGAGCAGGAGGAGCACTGCCAGAGCCCTGCTAAATGACCTCCAGCAGGCCACAAATGTGCATGTGTCTGCTCAAACGGTCAGAAACAGACTCCATGAGGGTGGTATGAGGGCCCGACGTCCACAGGTGGGGGTTGTGCTTACAGCCCAACACTGTGCAGGACGTTGGCATTTCTTTGGCATTTGCCAGAGAACACCAAGATTGGCAAATTCGCCACTGGCGCCCTGTGCTCTTCACAGATGAAAGCAGGTTCACACTGAGCACATGTGACAGACGTGACAGAGTCTGGAGATGCCGTGGAGAACGTTCTGCTGCCTGCAACATCCTCCAGCATGACCGGTTTGGCGGTGGGTCAGTCATGGTGTGGGGTGGCATTTCTTTGGGGGGCCGCACAGCCCCCCATGTGCTTGCCAGAGGTAGCCTGGCTGCAATTAGGTACCGAGATGAGATCCTCAGACCACTTGTGAGACCATATGCTGGTGCGGTTGGCCCTGGGTTCCTCCTAATGCAAGACAATGCTAGACCTCATGTGGCTGGAGTGTGTCAGCAGTTCCTGCAAGAGGAAGACATTGATGCTATGGACTGGCCCGCCCGTTCCCCAGACCTGAATCCAATTGAGCACATCTGGGACATAATGTCTCGCTCCATCCACCACCCTGAGATCCCTCAGGAGACCATCCACCACCTCATCAGAAGCATGTCCAGGCGTTGTAGGGAGGTCATACAGGCACGTGGAGGCCACACACACTACTTAACCTCATTTTGACTTGTTTTAAGGACATTACATCAGTTGGATCAGCCTGTAGTGTGGTTTTCCACTTTAATTTTGAGTGTGACTCCAAATCCAGACCTCCATGGGTTGATAAATTTGATTTCCATTGATTATTTTTGTGTGATTTTGTTGTCAGCACATTCAACTATGTAAAGAAAAAAGTATTTAATAAGAATATTTCATTCATTCAGATCTAGGATGTGTTATTTTAGTGTTCCCTTTATTTTTTTTGAGCAGTGTGTATGTATGTATGTATGTATACACAAACGCGCACACACACACACACACACCTAGCAGCCTTGCAGGTACATGGATTGACATTGTGGGTGTTAGCGTCAGTGAAACAATGAGCTTTTGTATGTTAGGTTAGCGGTTAGCTATCTCTGCGATTTGACTGAAAGGCAGGCAGGTGTACGGCACCAAAACAATGGCGTTGAAACAGTGCCAAACCTACCAAAGCAAAATCCTGCCAAAGACACTGAATCTCTCACACACCCACACAGGGCTCTCTGTTGGAACGACTCCTAAAATATGCGCGTCATGTAAAACCTCATTGGTTGTTGTGGGCGCTGGCCACTGACATAAGATGTTGTGTACTGACTTTGATGTGTTTGTTCTCGAAGGCCATGAGGAAGAGGTTGTGGTTCAGTTGTGGGTTTAAGATGTTACTTACCGGGACTATTTAAATCAATGGAGAGTTATGATCAATGTGGTATGGATATATGTATTCCTAAGTGAACAAAGCCATAGAAAAGTTGTCCCAAATGGCACCCTATTCCCTTTTTATAGTGCACTACTTTTGAACAGAGCATGTAGGTTGCTTACATAAGGATCCATGGTGTGCTTACATAAGGATCACTCAGCCTAATGCACTCTTTTGTTACATGGCTGGTCTGTCACTGCTTTGTGGGATGTGTCTTGGACGTGCAGCTCAGCTTGACCCTAGATGCCCCAGATGTTATTTTCTATTTGTACAGTTTTGAAGGAGGGAGGGCGGAACCTAACAGCCGGCAGTGCGAGGGGCGGAACCTAACAGCCGGCAGTGCGAGGGGCGGAACCTAACAGCCGGCAGTGCGAGGGGCGGAACCTAACAGCCGGCAGTGCGAGGGGGGGAACCTAACAGCCGGCAGTGCGAGGGGCGGAACCTAACAGCCGGCAGTGCGAGGGGCGGAACCTAACAGCCGGCAGTGCGAGGGGCGGAACCTAACAGCCGGCAGTGCGAGGGGCGGAACCTAACAGCCGGCAGTGCGAGGGGCGGAACCTAACAGCCGGCAGTGCGAGGGGCGGAACCTAACAGTCGGCGCACTTGTTTTTTTTCTTCTCAAATGTAGTAGGAGAAACTTTTAATGGGAAATCTTTTTCAACATTGTTGAAGTTAGGATTTGAGATGGGAATTTTGTGGTACCTCTGGTTACACTTTCTAGGAAGTGTAGAGCTGATTGCAGACTGTGTGTGTGTGTGTTCCTTTCTACACACACTGACGACCCTGTGTGATAAGGCAGTCTGAGAAGAGGAGATAAGTATGTTGAGGGGAAAATTGCATTTGGAGGGACTCAGAGGTGCGTTGCGCTGTATCTTAAGCCTAACCACACATCTGTCAGTCAGTGTGTGTCTCAAACGGAAGCTAGTCCCCCACCCACTATTTGACAGGATTGTTTTGACCATAGCTTTATCTGTGATGGATAAACTCCAGGCAATCATGCAAATCACGAAACGGTCTGATAGACTCCAGTGGACTCCAATAGCGAGCTAATAGAGAAGGTAAGAATCTCCATTTGAAACGGGGTGATGACCAAATATGACCCACCCCACTGTTTCACACTGTCTAAGGAAAGCCGGAGGCTATACGTTTTCTATATGTCTAAGACGACTTTGACATTGTAAATGCTTTTGTTTCATAGATAATATAGCTAGCAATGGGATACCATTTTTTATATAACAATTGATGAGCTTATTGGATTTGTGAATTGCAAAAACACGTATATTAAAAGAATACAGCCTTCAACAATGTGCAGTTTCATAACGTAAGCAGGGTTGAGGTCAATCTCATTTCTATTCAGTCTGAATTGACTCGGATTGAAATGCAATTGGCCCCGACCCCGCGCTAAAGTCATGAAGACGAGTGGGAACAACCGTGTTCTTAGGTCCTCTCTGTAGATAAGACCAGTTTAGTGGTTGGCTTTGCATGGTGGTTGGTGGATCAATACCTCCTCTCTTCTCTCCAGCAGCATTAATAAGGCCATTGATTACCTGCCTATTATTAGTTGTTACCGGGACTTGTTTTTCTCATCGGTGTTAATGAGTGTTTGTCTGTAGGCTGAGGCGATGTTCCACAGTGTGGGCTAGACTTATCTTGTTTTTCTCCTGCTCTTAGTATGAATAAATATATTAAAATAAGCATTTGAAAGATACAATTGAAGAAAGCAGAGTAATGCATGTACTCTGCAGTAAGGTCGACCGATTATGAGTTTTCCACGCCGATACCGATTATTGGATGACCAAAAAAGCCGATACTGACTAATCGGCTGTTTTTTGTTTTTTTTATTTTATTTTACCTTTATTTAACTAGGCAAGTCAATGACGGCCTAGGGACAGTGGGTTAACTCCCTTTTCAGGGGCAGAACGACAACTCGGGGATTTGAACTTGCAACCTTCCGGTTACTAGTCCAACGCTCTAACCACTAGGCTACCCTGCCGCCAATTACAACAATACTGAATGAACACTTATTTTAACTTAATATAATACATCAATTAAATCAATTTAGCCTCAAATAGCCTCAAATAATGAACCATGTTCAATTTGGTTTAAATAATGCTGTGTTGAGGAAGAAAGTAAAAGTGCAATATGTGCCGTGCCATGTAAGAAAGCTAACGTTTAAGTTCCTTGCTCAGAACGTGAGAATATATGAAAGCTGGTGGTTCCTTTTAACATGAGTCTAGTCTTCAATATTCCCAGGTAAGAAGTTTTAGGTTGTAGTTATTATAGGAATTATAGGACTATTTCCCTTTGACTATTGTATGTTCTTATAGGCACTTTAGTATTGCAAGTGTAACAGTATAGCTTCCGTCCCTCTCCTCACCTCTACCTGGGCTCGAACCAGGAACACAATGACAACAGCCACCATCGAAGCAGCGTTACCCATGCAGAGCAAGGGGAACAACCACTCCAAGGTTCAGAGCGAGTGACGTTTGAAACGCTATTAGCGCGCGCTAACTAGATAGCCATTTCACTTCGGTTACACCAGCCTCATCTCGGGAGTTGATGGGCTTGAAGTCATAAACAGCGCAATGCTTGATGCACAATGATGAGCTGCTGGCAAAACGCACGAAAGGGCTGTTTGAAAGAATGTTTACACGCCTGCTTCTGCCAACCACCGCTCAGTCAGATACTTGTATGCTTGTATGCTCAGTCAGATTATATGCAACGCAGGACATGCTAGATAATATCTAGTAATATCATCAACCATGTGTAGTTAACTAGTGATTATGATTGATTGTTTTTATAAGAAGTTTAATGCCAGCTAGCAACTTAACTTAGCTTACTGCATTTGCGTAACAGGCCTTGTGGGGTGCAACGAGAAAGAGGCAGGTCGTATTAGCGTTGGACTAGTTAACTGTAAGGTTGCAAGATTGGATCTCCTGAGCTGACAAGGTGAAAATGTGTAATTCTGCCCCTGAACGAGGCAGTTAACCCACCATTCCTAGGCCGTCATTGAAAATAAGAATATGTTCTTAACTGACTTGCCTAGTTAAATAAAGATTTAAATCAAGGTGTAAAAAAAAAAAAAAAAAAAATTGCCAAATCGGTGCCCAAAAATACCGATTTCCGATTGTTATGAAAACTTGAAATCGTCCCTAATTAATCGGTCGACCTCTACTCTGCAGTCTCCACAGTATCAGTGTCGCTGGGTCTAGTGCTTTGTGGGGACCTGCTGGAGCGTAGGGAGTGTAACATGATGGATGGAGGAGGGAGCCATCTTGGTTTCATTCCAATAAGTGAGCAGCTTTCCACTTGGGCTTCCCTTCACAGCCACAGCTAGGGAAGACTGATGGGCCTCTCAGTTTGGGAGGAGACGGCGAGAGCAGGTGGGAGGAAAGGGAGAGGGTTCCATTTCACCCACTCACATAGAGGGAGAGTAGGACGGTTAGGGGGAGTGAAAGTAGGAGAGGGAGGGCTCCTACCGCTCACCCAGCCACTCCACATCTGACTGCCCCAAAGCAGGAATATATGGATTTGCCATAGCTAATAGGATATGGGGCACGGTCTGCTGTACATTCTGATTATGACAGGCATCTGACTGGAGAACAGACCAGGAGAGCGTGACCGTCGCTCTCCTCTGACTGCTGCCATGTCGGATGGTAACAGTTTAACCAACCAAGGGGAGACAGTACAATGACTTCTTCTAGGAGCTGAGGGAGTTTATTACATGGTATTCTCACTCACTCACTCACATATATATCTTTCTCTTTTTCTCCTCCAGACCTGCCCTTCCAGAGTGGTCCTGGTGCCCAGTATGAGAATCCCCACTGGGGAGCCTTACCACCAGCCACTGACCGCAGCAGCAGCACCACCAGTAGTAGCTGGGATCAAGTGATCATTGACGGGAGCGACACCGAGGCCTGGCCCTCCATCAGTCGCAGCAGCGACAGCCGACCAGCGAATCCTTCAGAATGTGCCACAGCCGCTGACTGTACGAACCCAGAGAACAGCAGCAACATGAGCATAGCCGCGGGGGCTACTAGCCAGCAGGCCCACTACCCCTCTCTCAAAGCTAACGTCACTAACATGATGCAGCCTGGCGGTGGCCAGGGAGTTGGAGCCATCGGCAGCAGGGGCTGGGGCTCCGGATCAGGCCCCATCACCATGGGCCCCACTGAGGGAGCCAAACCCGACGGCCTAGGGCCCAACATGGGTCGGAGTGGAGGAGCACCCGGCTGGAACTCCCAGCCCAGTTTTAGCCTGAACCTGAACCCCAACGCCAACCCCTCGGCCTGGCCCGTGCTGGGGCAAGAGGGGGCTGGAGGTGGCCCCAACGCCGCCTCACTTCCTCCCAACAGCAGCCTGGGCAACAGTAGCCTGGGAGGGGAAGAGAACAACAGCAGCAGCACCTGGGGAGGCATGATGAGCCCTGATGCCCCGTCCTCCAATAAGAATGTGTCTTTCAGCAGCATGGAACATCCCAACCTTAACACTGACGGACAAAATAGCCACCACACTAAGCAGCCACTCAGCCCCATCCACGGCCTGCCCGGCTGGGGAGGCCAGTCCCCTACTGAGTCCTCCCAGCTCAACGGAGACGCAGGGAGCTCCGTCTGGGGCAACGGAGACACCAAGACTTCCGCTGACTCCAAAAACTCAGGCTGGGACTCGACACCCTCCGGAGGCATGTCCGGCTGGGGCCACTCTGGCAGCGGAGGAGGCGGGAGTGGCGGTGGAGAAGGAGGCTGGGGAGGAGACTGGGGGAAGCCCTCCAGCGGTGGAGGCGAGGCCAAAGGAGGCTGGGATTCCTCAGATGGCCCAGCCCAGGACCAGCAGGTAAGCTCCTGGGGCCAGCCAACCCCGGCCCCGACTAGTGAGGGTAGCGGAAGCGGCGGCAGCGAGGGGCGCTCCCACCGCAGGGACAGGACCGGCAGCGAGGATGGAGGCCCCCCTCCCCTGCCTCGGCAGGACCTGGACCCCCGGGTGCTCTGCAACACAGGCTGGGGCCAGACGCCCGTCCGCCAGCACACCTCCTGGGAGATGGAGGAGCAGCGCGCCGCCAACGAGAGGAAAACCAGCGAGATGAGGGGAGGTGCTGGAGGGGACACTTGGAAGGGCTCCAGCAGCCCCTCTTCCGGATCCCCACCGGACCCCCGGAACGGGGGAGCCAACCCCAACCTGGGACCATCTCAGAGGCCAGGCTCAGGGGGCTCCGGAGGCAAGAGCGAGGGCCCATCAGGCTGGGGAGGCCCTCCACGCTCAGGCTGGGGGGAGCAGCCTGTCAACAAGGCCCCCAACGGTTCCGTCAGTGGTTGGGGGGAGCCCATGGCCCAAGGCCACAACACCACAAACAATGGCCCCAAGAGTGGAGTTCAATCCTGGGGCGTCCCTGAGGGGAAGTCCTCCCCTACCTGGGACGACGGGCCAACCAAGACCCAGCAGAACCAGTCCCAGAGCTGGGGAGAGGGTCCCAAGTCCTCACACGGCTGGGGCTCCGGCCACGGAAGTGGCAGCCGTGGCTCCAATGGCTCCAACGGCTCCAATGGAGGAGAGTGGAGAGAACCGGCCGAGGTGAAGAAGAATGGATCCTCCAGCCACATGTGGGAAGGAGAAGGAGGAAATGGACGAGGAGGAGGAGGAGGGTGGAAGGACAGCCCGAGAGGAGGTGGAGGAAATGGGGGCGGCTGGGCGTCAAAGCCTGCCCCTGCTGTTGGAGGTGGTGGCTGGGTGGAGACCCAGCATCCCAACAGCCCAGCACCAGGATGGGGCTCCAAGCCCCAGGAAAGCCCCAACAACCTGGCACCAGGATGGGGCTCCAAGCCCCAGGAAAGCCCCAACGGCCCAGCACCAGGATGGGGCTCCAAGCCCCAGGAAAGCCCCAACGGCCCAGCACCAGGATGGGGCTCCAAGCCCCAGGAAAGCCCCAACGGCCCAGCACCAGGATGGGGCTCCAAGCCCCAGGAAAGCACCAACGGCCCAGCACCAGGATGGGGCTCCAAGCCCCAGGAAAGCACCAACGGCCCAGCACCAGGATGGGGCTCCAAGCCCCAGGAAAGCACCAACGGAAATAGTGGAGGTGTTGGAACAGGAGGAGGCAGCATGGGGTCCTGGGGCGGCCCTGCATCTGTAAGGCAGAGTTCCAACCCCGGCTGGGGCCCGGGGAGCTCTGGAGCCAAACCCGACCCAGCGATGGAGCCCACCGGCTGGGAGGAACCCTCTCCTCCCTCCATCCGCCGCAAGATGGAGATCGATGACGGAACGTCCACATGGGGAGACCCCAGCGCCTACAACAAGACCGTGAATATGTGGGACCGCAACAACCCCACTGGAGGTAACGGTAACCAAGGCAACGCCCCCACCCAGCCACCGACCAGCAAGAGCAACGGAAGCATGGCCGTCAACAACAGCCACAACCACTCCTCCGTCCCCCCTAGCAACAACAATCACCACCACATGAACCACCACCACCCGCACCATGGACAGCCCCCGCCACACAGCCAGCACCACGGCAACAACAATGGATCCCCCAACACCGCCGCCCCGCACCAGGGCAGTGGACCCCAGGGCAGACCACCTATGGCCAACCCAGGTAAGAAACTGACCCCACTCACTTTTCTGAAATGTCTGTAAAACTGGTTATCATGCACCTCTGTAATGTATTGTGGTATTAGCCCTGTGATTAACCTATACTGGAAAGACTGCAAGTGACAGACTTATGTCTGAGGAAATATCCAACGTTCAAGTATATATTTTGTCATTGAATATTGGTGCGATTCATCATTTTTTTTAAACAACAAATTGAGCGACATGGTTCAATTGTTTAAATTCCATTTTGTTTGGGGTTTTCTGTGAGCTCAATGTGCACATTGCACAGTTTCTTTAGATATCAAACGGATGACACCCGTTAGGGAGTTTGGTAATTACCTACAATGACCATAATCCATTATGTGCCTACTTGTCCTGTCTGTTTCTTTTACGCCTGCTACATAAGAGACTGAAGAATGAGTGATCGAGAGAGTTGCATAGCAAGGTCTCTCTACCTGTGTGATCTAAGTGATTGATAGCTGCTATTCAGCAGTCATTGTAGTATACCTTTATTTACTTTGAAGAACTACTACTTGTCAGACAGTATAGACAGCAGCTCTATAGAGATGAGATGATCACTTGGAATTAAAGTGATATATTTGAGTAAAGTAATGTGAATGAAGGTTCATAAGCAGTTAATGGGCAGTCACTACCATCATGGGACTTGTATTAATTGTTTTATTCTATGTTGCAGCATTCAACCCACATAATGCATAGTGCATTTAAAGTTAAATTATTGGAATTGAAAATGTGTAGAAACCGAACCGACCTTAAAAAGCACTAAGCGCTCAGCATTCTAGAGCATGCACACATGCTATGGCACATAGCTTTTCAAGGCACCCCACTGCAAAGACAAACGCTTCAGTGAAAGCTGACTGTGGCACTGTTCTCGCTGAAAGGTTATGGATGAGAGTGAGACCAGTGCCCCCTGCTGTTTATCTCTGTGTACAACCCCAGTAACCAGAGACTGATCAGCCAGGCTTGGCACACACTGCTCTGGTCTGCCTGCTCACAGTGCTCCTCGGTGGACTCAGCCAGCTCAGACAAGAGGGTCTGGGAGCTGGGCCAGGAGTTAAACAGTCACGGCCGTCCTCCTCCTCCTCTGCCTCTCGCCCTCTCTCTTGGCCGGACTCTTCTGTCGTAGGCTGAAAGCCCTCTGACTATATATAGCAGCATCATGGCACCGCATCAACCTATGCTTACGTCCAAAATGGCACCCTATTCCCTATATAGTGCACTACTTTTGGCCCGAGCCCAAAGGGTCTTGGTCAAAAGTAATGCACTATATAGGGAATAGGGTGCATTTGGTACACAGCCATACTGCCCCTGATTAACATGTAACAACTTGGCTCACTGTTTTACAAGGAGGAAAAGCCTGAGGATTGAGAGTAGAACGGGGTGTAGTGCAAGTGAATGAATGGAAGCTAGCACACACTGTTCCTCAGTAGTTTTATGGTTCCATTTTCATCAGTAATGGAACCAGTTGGCTGGCAGTAAAACTAGACTGCCAGACTGCAACTGCTAACAATATGTCTGATCACTGTTTGCTGGTCTTGTAAGTGAATATACTTGCAATAAAGTGACGCACACATCACTTTAAAGCATACATTTATAAATATGTCCTTCCCTCTCTTCTCCCAGGCTGGGGGGAGCTGCCCAGTGTCCAGCAGCCCAAGCCAGAGCTGGCATGGGGGGAACCCGCTGGCCCCTCTCCTGCAGTGGACAACGGCACCTCTGCCTGGGGCAAACCCCCCGGTGTTCCTGGAGGCTGGGGCGATGGGGGGCACGAGCCCAATGGACCCTACAGGAGGGGCAACAACGGACCCTCTGGACCTGCACCCTGCAAGCCAGGTTAGGACCACACTCACTTACTCATCAGTAAATAAACAAATACTCTATTGTGTTTGTAAGCACCTGAAAGCTTCTGTTAAAGATTTTCTTTTCTAGATGTCTTGAAGAACACGGTGTCACTGCTATTTCTGCTATTGCATGAATTTTTATACTAGAAGGCAGACAAGAAAAGGAGGGACTTGTGTGACAATACTGGCACCAAGTGGTTGCATTCCAATTGCACGCAAAGGGGTTGCCCTTGATCTTTGCAAGCATTCAAAAGTCAAATCAAAGTGTATTAGTCACATGGTACAGTGAAATGCTTGCTTGTCTACGTGCTAAGGTTAGACTCGACTGCAGTATACTGGTACAGCAGAAACACAGATACTAAGGTTAGCTTGATACTACTGTTTGGGCACTACAGTCAGATTTCAATGAACCAGCTATATTACAACAAGGCACTTACTAAATCACTTTTACTTGGAATTCATATCCAGGACATTTACCCTGCACTGCTCCTCTTCCAGCCCCCAAATCTATGCAAGACGGCTGGGGAGGCGGGAGGGAGGAGGAGATGGGCATGTCTTCTGGCCAATGGGATGCTGACGCCGGAGACATGTGGAACAGCCCCGCCTCCCAGGAGAGCAGCACCTCCTGTAACTCGTGGGGCCAGCCGCCCAAGAAGGGCCCGCCCAAGGGCAAGATTGGCAACCAGCCAGACGAAGCCTGGATCATGAACCGTCTCATCAAGCAGCTCACGGACATGGGCTTCCCGGTATGAATGTGATTCGTTTTGCAATGTCAGAATTAGACCTGGTTTCAACTACTATTTGATATATTTCAACTACTTTTGCTCCAGCCTCCTGGAGTGCCGGGGGGGGGGGTGGTGTGTAAGGTTTTGGGATAATTATTTTGTCCTTTAAACCAGGCAATTTCAGTCAAGCACAGATATGAAGTATTTGAAATGGTTTCAGAATCCACACATTTTAAATGTATGTATCAAGCATGTAGTCTGTGTATTGTATAGTTGAAGTTGTCACTGACTGGGTGTCTCGTGTTGCCATTGTGTTACAGAGGGATCCTGCCGAGGAGGCTCTGAAGAGCAACGACATGAACCTGGATCATGCCATGAGTAGGTTTTCCCTGTGTGTGTGACTGTGTGTGACTGTGTGTGACTGTGTGTGTGTCTGTGTGACTGTGTGTGTCTGTCTGACTGTGTGTGTGTCTGACTGTGTGTGTGTGTGTGTGTGTGTCTGACTGTGTGTGTGTGTGTGTCTGACTGTGTGTGTGTGTGTGTGTGTCTGACTGTGTGTGTGTGTGTGTCTGACTGTGTGTGTGTGTGTGTGTGTCTGACTGTGTGTGTGTGTGTGTCTGACTGTGTGTGTGTGTGTGTGTGTCTGACTGTGTGTGTGTGTCTGACTGTGTGTGTGTGTCTGACTGTGTGTGTGTGTGTGTGTGTCTGACTGTGTGTGTGTGTGTGTGTGTCTGACTGTGTGTGTGTGTGTGTCTGACTGTGTGTGTGTGTGTGTGTCTGACTGTGTGTGTGTGTCTGACTGTGTGTGTGTGTCTGACTGTGTGTGACTGTGTCTGACTGTGTCTGACTGTGTGTGTGTGTGTGTGTCTGACTGTGTGTGTCTGACTGTGTGTGTCTGACTGTGTGTGTCTGACTGTGTGTGTCTGACTGTGTGTGTCTGACTGTGTGTGTGTCTGACTGTGTGTGTGTGTGTGACTGTGTGTGTGTGTGTCTGACTGTGTGTCTGACTGTGTGTGTGTCTGTGTGTCTGACTGTGTGTGTCTGACTGTGTGTGTCTGACTGTGTGTCTGACTGTGTGTGTCTGACTGTGTGTGTGTGTGTGTCTGTGTGTCTGACTGTGTGTGTCTGACTGTGTGTCTGACTGTGTGTCTGACTGTGTGTGTGTGTGTCTGACTGTGTGTGTGTGTCTGACTGTGTGTGTGTGTGTCTGACTGTGTGTGTGTGTCTGACTGTGTGTGTGTCTGACTGTGTGTGTGTCTGACTGTGTGTGTGTGTGTCTGACTGTGTGTGTGTGTGTCTGACTGTGTGTGTGTGTGTCTGACTGTGTGTGTGTGTGTCTGACTGTGTGTGTGTGTGTGTGTCTGACTGTGTGTGTGTGTGTGTGTCTGACTGTGTGTGTGTGTGTGTGTCTGACTGTGTGTGTGTGTGTGTGTCTGACTGTGTGTGTGTGTGTCTGACTGTGTGTGTGTGTGTGTCTGACTGTGTGTGTGTGTGTCTGACTGTGTGTGTGTGTGTGTCTGACTGTGTGTGTGTGTGTCTGACTGTGTGTGGGCGCGTGTGTCTGACTGTGTGTGGGCGCGTGTGTCTGACTGTGTGTGGGCGCACATCTACGTGTGTGTCTGCTTGTTGCTGTGTATGCGAATTCCATATTTATCTGACCTCTCTCCCAAGGCGCTTTGTTGGAGAAGAAGACTGAACTGGACAAGCGGGGCATGGGCATGTCGGACTACAACAACGGGATGAACAAGCCGTTGGGTTGTCGTCCTCAGGCCCTCTCCAAAGACCCCTCCTCGGACCGCAGCCCATTCCTAGACAAGGTACTTAATGAATGCCACTAGCATTGTATCAGGAATCGACAGCCGTCATGTCCAATAGAAAGACAGCTAGTGAAAGACATGTCCATTGATGAAGGATTAAACCACAAACGCACGTGCCTATGAATGGTGAAAATACAGGGGTCTTGTTTCAGTCCCACCTTTTCTTATTACCGCAATTGGGATTACGAGAAGTTGACAGTGTCCTTTGTAAAGCGTGCCATACACAAACAAAAGTGATTGATTTAACTGAAATGATTTACTGACTGACTGATCTCGTCTCCCCTCCTCCCTGGCTCCAGGACGGTGGTCTGTCAGACGACGCCCCTCCCTCACCGTTTCTGCCTTCTCCCGTCAGCCTGAAGCTCCCCCTGGTTAACAACCTTCAGCCTGGGCTGGCCCTGGGCTCCCCGGGGCTCAACATGCAGAACTTGAACAACAGACAGGTAAGGGGGGGGAACGCATGCGCTGCACCTCAGTCTCGTAATGAGGTAGCCCTTCCTGCGATTAGTGTCACCCTCGGCTCTATTATGGCTAACGGTTAAGACGTTGGTTCAGGTCCCGTCTGTGACACACACACACACACACACAAATAGATGTATACATAACCACAAACACATTTAGTGTAGATAAGTATACAGTAGCACATACACAACCACACACACACGTGCTTACATGACAATCTCTCACACACACACACTTCATGAACCCATTGCCAGGAGGGGCCTCGATATGCGACACTAAAGGGAAAACACTTTGAACGTAGTTGAGAATTCCATTCAGCTCTCCACCACTCTCTCAAGGGTCGTTACGTCCGTAACCTTGCCTGCGGAGCCCATTGAAATGGCATAGTTTTTGTATCATCAACTTTACAGAAAGGAGCTGCCATGGAAATACGAGTCCTTTATAGAACATAAGAGTCCTTGAAAGCTCAACAAAGCACTGTAACTCTGTCATAACAGTACAACTTCTTGTCTGACACCGAACATAATTCTCTTTACATAAGTCCCATTTTCCTTTATTGGCATATTGCTGGAGGCATTTAAAGAGCACTATCATTTAATCACAATCACCATTTAATCCAACTGAATGCACTCCAAATGTGCCCGTTTCTCCAGTATTGGTCAGTGGTTCAATGCGGTAGACCTTAGGTTTTCAACTATTTTCTTTCAAATGGATCCTGGATGATTTGGGAAGTGGTGGCGAAATAGCTTGTCTTTATTTGTGGTTTCTCTGAGACTGTGAGCCAGAGTTGTGTATTGTGAGGGACATCCTATTCATCGAATGTCTGGAGGGAATGAGTGGATTGAGTGATTGCTATGTCAACTCTTATTGACATTTTAGTAATTTCCTCTCGTGTTTGTGTGGGTGTCTAGATGCAGAGTGGAATGTTGGGCAGTAGTGGAGCAGCACTATCCCGGGCCATGCAGCAGCCGCCTCCTCAGCCGTCAGTGCCGCCTCTCGGCTCCTCCCAGCCTAATCTACGCGCTCAAGTGCCTCAGTTTCTCACCCCTCAGGTACACACACACACGTGTACACACACACACACACACACACACTATGCCTCAGCCAAGTTTCTCTCCGTTTACACACACCACGTTTTCTGTCCCCCAGCCCCAGGCTCTCTCCATGACTGCTTTACTCTTGTTTTAAGATATTTTGAGATGTTCTGAACAACTCTCATCTGTCTCCTTGTCCTCCCCTCCAGGTTCAAGCACAGCTCTTGCAGTTTGCCGCAAAAAACATTGGTCTGAACCCTGCACTTTTAACCTCACCAATAAACCCTCAACAAATGACCCTGTTGTACCAACTTCAGCAACTGCAAATGGTGAGTACAAGCCAAAGGCCCCTGTCTGCATTAGAAACAGGGTTCGTACTCACCGAACCAGACAGAATGGGCCTGTCTGCATTAGAAACAGGGTTCGTACACCCAGAACCAGGCAGGATGGGCCTGTCTGCATTAGAAACAGGGTTTGTTCTAACCGAACCAGACCGGATGGGCCTGTCTGCATTAGAAACAGGGTTTGTACTCCCAGAACCAGGCAGGATGGGCCTGTCTCCATTAGAAACAGGGTTTGCTCTAACCGAACCAGACAGGATGGGCCTGTCTGCATTAGAAACAGGGTTCGTACTCACCGAACCAGACAGGATGGGCCAGTCTCCATTAGAAACAGGGTTTGTTCTAACCGAACCAGACAGGATGGGTCTATCTTGCGTTAGAAACAGGGTTTGTTCTAACTGAACCAGACAGAATGGGCTTGTCTGCATTAGAAACAGGGTTTGTACTCACCGAACCAGACAGGATGGGCCTGTCTGCATTAGAAACAGGGTTCGTACTCATCGAACCAGACAGGATAGGCCTGTCTCCATTAGAAACAGGGTTCGTTCTAACTGAACCAGACAGGTTATTGTATTTTTTATGGACACCCTCAGGGGTACCCCAGAGTCTTTTGGATAAGGTGATGACCCTTTCTCTCTTTCTCTTCGTCTCCCTCTGCCTTTCGCTCTCTTGCATTGACTCTTTCCGTCTTTCTTTCTCTCTGTTTCTAGGCGTACCAGCGTTTACAAATCCAGCAGCAGATGATGCAAGCTCAGCGCAACGTCTCCGGTCCCATCAGACAACAAGAGCAGCAAGTAAGAGGCCCCTGTTTCAACCCCTATACTTTCTCATCACTGTGTGACCCTCTGGGTCGTTCCATTTGATTACAATCACTTTTTGATTTTGAACTAAACTTGCCATACATATTTGCCCATGGTAGAAGTGGTCAGAAAGTGAGAAGATGGAGGTGCTCAAAGTTGACCCATTTTGCATACCCCACCCTACCTACATCCATGTCTTCATCACTGGAAAAGATAAACCGTTGAGCGTGATATCATTTAAAAGCTTACAAACTATTTTATCATTTCAAGAGAAAACGTCAAGTATAAAAAAAATTACATCCTTTAACGTTGTTTATCTAAAACCTCATAACCTCGATTGATTATATATTTTAATCTAGTTTTTGTTTTTGCATTTCGGGCATATGTGTTGTAGCTTAGACCCGATTTGACGTCATCTGTTTTTTTTATTTTTTTGTGCTCGCAATCGATTGAGGCAGCATGCTCTTGAAATCAAGGTGTGTCATTTCAATCCTAGAAACAGAATGGGCATAACCCTTCAAACCGGTGCAATTTATCTGGTATATCATTGACATTTGAATTGAAATGTTTACTTCCAATTGCTCCGACAAAGATGGCCGCTGGTCCACCCACCATTGAATGTCAACATTAAAACAAATAATAGAACAGACATTTATCTCTGTTTCCTATGGAAGACTTAAAGTATAATGTAAAACCACTGATATTCCCATTCAAGTCAACATTCTGATGTGTGGACCTGCTACCGTTTTGAAAGTTGACATTTAAAAATGTATTCCCATTTCAGAACATCCACCCTGTGTTGAAGAGCATGGCGTCTCAACCAATGGCAGGCACAACTCAAACACCAAAGATAATATCAAAATCGGGTCTAAGCTACATCTGCAAAAATAATCAGCGTGCACAGTTTTTGATCATTGACAACGTTAAAAATGACGATTTAAAGAATCTATAAATACCGTAGATATGTGCTATAAATTGTATTGTTTACCATGAGTGTTGAACTAGACCGGATATGCTGATTTAAAGTTGCGTGTGAGTCAGGGGAAATGTGTTTGTCAAAAGCACCTCCAGTTGCTCAAACTTGCTATTTCTCTAGAATGTATGGAGAAGTGGTTACAGAAGTTGGTTGCTTGTGTGGTTGGATCCTTTTCTTCTTCATTTTTTTCTTGCAAATTGAGAACTTCTGTAAAATAATCTGAAGACACTAAAGCAGGGATTCCCAAACCCTTTTGGCACGTGACCCCATTTTGATATCTGAAAGTTCTCGCGACCCCAACCATGTGATTAACAGCCAATGTTAACTTTTTAAAATTGGGGCCATGGCAGTCAATTGCAAAACATTCTGACAGTATTTCTGTTTTGTATTCTCAACTCACCATCACATACTTTTAATGTGGGGCTATGAGTCAATTACAAGTGAGTCTGACATGAGATCAATTATGTCACCACCAATAATGACATGGGTGTGCTTGATGCACTTCGCATCTGCGCTTCTCAAAGTCGAGGGGTGTGGTCCACAGTGCGCACCTCATCTCTCCTGTCACATCCAACCTGGATCGATATTTGTTTTGAATGCAGATGAACGCACTGAATCGGCGTACAATGAGTTTTAATTCTTGGAGGGAGACGACACGGTATTCCTTTTGAGTCAGGAACCGGAACTCCTCAATAGTGACCCGTGAATGTGTTGTCTGCAACATACGGTCACATCGACTGTATGGCCAGGCACGACTCCTACACCATCATTAAGTTTGCAGACGACACAACAGTGTTAGGCCTGATCACCGACAACGACGAGACAGCCTATAGGGGGGAAGTCAGAGACCTGGCCGTGTGGTGCCAGAATAACATCCTATCCCTCTACGTGATCAAGACTAAGGAGATGGTTGTGGACTACAGGAAAAGGAGGACCGGGCACGCCCTCATTCTCATTGACGGGGCTGTAGTGGAGCAGGTTGAGCGCTTCAGGTTCCTTGGTGTCCACATCACCAACAAACTATCATGGTCCAAACACACCAAGACAGTTGTGAAGAGGGCACGACAAAGCCTATTCCCCTTCAGGAAACTAAAACGATTTGACATGGGTCCTGAGATCCTAAAAAGGTTCTACAGCTGCAACATCGACAGCATCCTGACTGGTTGCATTACTGCCTGGTATGGCAATTGCTCAGCCTCTGACCGCAAGGCACTACAAATCAAATCAAATGTATTTATATAGCCCTTCGTACATCAGCTGATATGTCAAAGTGCTGTACAGAAACCCAGCCTAAAACCCCAAACAGCAAGCAATGCAGGTGTAGAAGTACAGTGGCTAGGCAAAACTCCCCAGAAAGGCCAAAACCTAGGAAGAAACGGTCACCAGGCTATGAGGGGTGGCCAGTCCTCTTCTGGCTGTGCCGGGTAGAGATTATAACAGAACATGGCCAAGATGTTCAAATGTTCATAAATGACCAGCATGGTCAAATAATAATAATCACAGTAGTTGTCGAGGGTGCAGCAAGTCAGCACCTCAGGAGTAAATGTCAGTTGGCTTTTCATAGCTGATCATTAAGAGTATCTCTACCACTCCTGCTGTCTCTAGAGTTGAAAACAGCAGGTCTGGGACAGGTAGTTGAAACTGGAGCAGCAGCACTACAGAGGGTAGTGAGTACGGCCCAGTACATCACCGGGGCTAAGCTGCCTGCCATCCAGGACCTCTACACCAGGTGGTGTCAGAGGAAGGCCCTAAAAATTGTCAAAGACCCCAGCCACAGACTGTTCTCTCTACTGCCGCATGGCAAGCGGTACCAGTGCCAAGTCTATGACAAAAAGGTTTCTCAACAGTTTTTACCCCCAAGCCATAAGACTCCTGAATAGGTAATCAAATGGCTACCCGGATGTGTGCCCCCAACCCATCTTTTTACGCTGCTGCTACTCTCTGTTTATCATATATGCATAGTCACTTTAACCATATCTACAGGTACATACTCCCTCAGTCAGCCTGACTAACCGGTGTCTGTATGTAGCTTCGCTACTGTATATAGCCTGTCTTTTTACTGTTGTTTTATTTCTTTACCAACAGTGCCTTGCGAAAGTATTCGGCCCCCTTGAACTTTGCAACCTTTTGTCCCATTTCAGGCTTCAAACATAAAGATATAAAACTGTATTTTTTGTGAAGAATCAACAACAAGTGGGACACAATCATGAAGTTAAACGACATTTATTGGATATTTCAAACTTTTTTAACAAATCAAAAACTGAAAAATTGGGCGTGCAAAATTATTCAGCCCCTTTACTTTCAGTGCAGCAAACTCTCTCCAGAAGTTCAGTGAGGATCTCTGAATGATCCAATGTTGACCTAAATGACTAATGATGATAAATACAATCCACCTGTGTGTAATCAAGTCTCCGTATAAATGCACCTGCACTGTGATAGTCTCAGAGGTCCGTTAAAAGCGCAGAGAGCATCATGAAGAACAAGGAACACACCAGGCAGGTCCGAGATACTGTTGTGAAGAAGTTTAAAGCCGGATTTGGATACAAAAAGATTTCCCAAGCTTTAAACATCCCAAGGAGCACTGTGCAAGCGATAATATTGAAATGGAAGGAGTATCAGACCACTGCAAATCTACCAAAACATGGCCGTCCCTCTAAACTTTCAGCTCATACAAGGAGAAGACTGATCAGAGATGCAGCCAAGAGGCCCATGATCACTCTGGATGAACTGCAGAGATCTACAGCTGAGGTGGGAGACTCTGTCCATAGGACAACAATCAGTCGTATATTGCACAAATCTGGCCTTTATGGAAGAGTGGCAAGAAGAAAGCCATTTCTTAAAGATATCCATAAAAAGTGTTGTTTAAAGTTTGCCACAAGCCACCTGGGAGACACACCAAACATGTGGAAGAAGGTGCTCTGGTCAGATGAAACCAAAATTGAACTTTTGGCAACAATGCAAAACGTTATGTTTGGCGTAAAAGCAACACAGCTGAACACACCATCCCCACTATCAATCATGGTGGTGGCAGCATCATGGTTTGGGCCTGCTTTTCTTCAGCGGGGACAGGGAAGATGGTTAAAATTGATGGGAAGATGGATGGAGCCAAATACAGGACCATTCTGGAAGAAAACCTGATGGAGTCTGCAAAAGACCTGAGACTGGGACGGAGATTTGTCTTCCAACAAGACAATGATCCAAAACATAAAGCAAAATCTACAATGGAATGGTTCAAAAATAAACATATCCAGGTGTTAGAATGGCCAAGTCAAAGTCCAGACCTGAATCCAATCGAGAATCTGTGGAAAGAACTGAAAACTGCTGTTCACAAATGCTCTCCATCCAACCTCACTGAGCTCGAGCTGTTTTGCAAGGAGGAATGGGAACAAATGTCAGTCTCTCGATGTGCAAAACTGATAGAGACATACCCCAAGCGATTTACAGCTGTAATCGCAGCAAAAGGTGGCGCTACAAAGTATTAACTTAAGGGGGCTGAATAATTTTGCACGCCCAATTTTTCAGTTTTTGATTTGTTAAAAAAGTTTGAAATATCCAATAAATGTCGTTCCACTTCATGATTGTGTCCCACTTGTTGTTGATTCTTCACAAAAAAATACAGTTTTATATCTTTATGTTTGAAGCCTGAATTGTGGCAAAAGGTCGCAAAGTTCATGGGGGCCGAATACTTTCCTAAGGCACTACCTATTGTTCACCTAATACCTTTTTTTGTGCTATTGGTTAGAGCCTGTAAGTAAGCATTGTATTCAGCGCACGTGACAAACAAACTTTGATTTGACATCGCAGCTCGGTCAGCTGTTCCATTTCACTTACCGACCCATCAACTGATCCAGGATCACAAACGGATTCGCTGATTTGGTCACTCATCTGTATCCTTTTTTTCCCTATTTGCCCTGCATGATTGCTTTCAGTTTCCCAAATATGTCTGTTACATAGGCAAGGAGACATGTTTCGTTTTCAGTTAAGTCTGTTTGTTTTTGTTTTTTTACATCCATTGCCAGTGACACTTCCTCTCAATTAAAAAAATATATTTCCCACACTCCCCCTCGATAACCACCAAGCCTCGGTTTGAAATGGAACGTTGTCGTGCTCTGATCCCATATCGCCGCAAAAGTTTGGGAACAGGCGTGCGCGATGTAGTTTACAGTCGAAGTTACCTGCTGCGTATCTGAGTTCTGCGCTCTTGCTGCCAGTTGCTTTCGGTGTACCTATTATACCTCAGTGGGTGTATCATACAATGCGTCCATCTGGTAGAGGGAGACTCATTCATAACTAGAGTGGAATCAGTTTTTCATCAATATAGCCACACGGAACATCACCTGTGCTCTTTCATGCTCGGGAATCGTGAGACAGAACAATATGTCCTCGTGTATAGCATCCCCTGACAAAAGTCAATGCGCCTCGGCCCTCAAAGCTAACGTCCATTTGGAGAGAATAAAGTGGAGAGTTAAGATAAGTGACTGTTGATGAGGTGCTGATTTGTAGGAGTCATGCCACGGTCTGTTGGTCTTGGTCATTGTAACCTTATGCCCTCACTCTTTCTCTCTCCTTTGTCCCCCTCTTTCTCCTGTTCTGTTTCTTTCTCAACCCCCCCCCAGGTTGCACGTACAATCAATAACATGCAGCAGCAGATCCAACAGCACCAGCGTCAGCTGTACCAGGCCCTGCTGATGAAGCAGCAGCCCCCCGGCTCCCACTCCGGCCTGCACCCCGGCCAAGGCAAATCAGCCCTGGACTCGTTCCCAGGCCACCCCCAGGCACCGGGCCTCTCCGACCTGCACACCAAAGAGCCGCAGTCTTCTCCCAACTCCTACAGCCCCTACCCCCTCTGTGAGTCCAGCACTCACACTGTCATTCACACACGCACTCCTTCAGCCCCTACGCTCTCTCTACATCTCTCACAAACAAGCTGTTTGTATATCTAGTAAGCCTTAAATACGTCAGTATAAGTCCCTGCATTGTCTTTTATCGATCTGGTTTGTGTTGAGCTGTGTATTCAATGTTAGATGTTTTCTCTCTCTTAGCTGGACTCAATCCAAACATGAATGTAAACTGCATGGAGGTGGGGGGGCTGTCCATGAAGGAGCCTCCCCAGCCCCAGTCCCGTCTGTCCCAGTGGACCCACTCCAACTCCATGGACAGCCTCTCTGGAAACTCCTCCCACATGGAGCCCAACCTCAATAAGCACGGTAGGAGGAACATTAGGAACTTTGAAGTCTCATTTAAATTCTGTTGTTCCCTCGGGGGGGGGGGGGCAAATAAATAAACAAATACACGCTGTCAAACAAGAAATCAATCTATTAGTCATCTCGGTAGAAAAATTGGGTCTCACTTAGTCGATTTTCTTCCCCAACATAGTGACTTATTTGACTTGCTCTGAATAACATTAACGTATTTCACACCAACTCTCTCACCAGCCAACAGACATTCTCTGGGTTTCTTTCATACGGTTTTGCATTCACAACAGACACGTTAACACTGGAAATTGAACGTGTGAGCCACAAACACCACCTCCCCTAACCTCTCCCACTGTAGCGTGAGCATCAAGCTGCTGTTCTGCCCTTATAGTAATCAACTTGTACCAGTAAACAGGGGTTGTTATTACTCAAAGGCTTTTGTATGTTTCCACATATCTCAGTGATGAAACGGTGTGGGAAATCTCAACTGGAAGTATTCTGTATGAAATCAATGGTTTCTCTTTAGTGTCTGACATTTAAAATGACTTTTAAAATCCATTTCTATTTCTCAAGTGATGTCTCACGTTGATATTCATCTGGATGTATCCTTGCGACCCAGTGTTCAGTGTTTTGCCCTCCCTACTCCACTAAGAGCAACACTGACAACCACTCTTACTTTGCCATGTTTTTAAGCCTTTATGATTGAGACATCTATATACATTACCAGTCAAAAGTATGGAAACACCTACTCATTCAAGGGTTTTTCTTAATTTTTACTATTTTCTACATGGAATCATGTAGCAACAAAGTGTTACAAATCAATATATTTGAGATTGTTGAGAGTACCCACCCTTTGCCTTGATGACGACTTTGCACACGCTTGGCATTCTCTCAACCAGCTTCACCTGGAATGCTTTTGCAACAGTCTTGAAGGAGTTCCCACATATGCTGAGCAGTTGTTGGCTGCTTTTCTTTCACTCTGCGGTCCAACTCATCCCAAACCATCTCAATTGAGTTGAGGTCAGGTCATCTGATGCAGCACTGCATCATTCTCCTCCTTGGTCAAATGGCCCTTACACAGCCTGGAGGTGTGTTGTCATTGTAGTAGGTAGAATGACGCAGGGGTGATGGTTTTACGTGCTCCTAACCAACTGTGCTATTTTGATCTGTTTTTTTTTTTTCATTTAACTTACCTATTTTTTACATAATGTTGCTGCTATCATCTCTTATGACCGGAAAATAACTTCTGGACATCATAACAGCTATTACTCACATCGAACTGTAAGAAGCTGTATTCTTTAACATGTCCGATGCAAAGGATATACTGCTTTCTCGGCAGCAGGCCCAAATCCCTGTCATTTGCACGAAGAAAAGCCTGAGAAAAGGGGGAGGCGTTCCGGCAGCCTTCTGAGAATTCATAAGCGAGTGAGGAAACCCCCACTGCCATCCTGTTCTATTGGCCAACGTGCAATCATTGGAAAATAAAATCGATGACCTACGATCAACATTATCCTACCAACGGGACAGTAAAAACTAATGTTTCATTGAGTCGTGGCTGAACGACGACATGGATAATATAGAGCTGGCGGGATTTTGCATGCACCGGTAGGACAAGAAGCTACCTCTGGTAAGACGAGGGGTGGGTGGGTGTGCCTTTGTCAATAACAGCTGTTGCGCGATGTCTAATATTTAAGTCTCAGGGTATTGCTCGCCTAAGGTAGAGTACTTTATGATAAGCTGTAGACAACACTGTTGTTAGGTTCTTACTTTTCAGAGTAAATAACTCACGGACACTAGAGAAGCTTAACCAAGTTTAATTCTTCCCAAAGGGTCGACACAGCTGTATTCAGAAAAAAGACATGGCTTCCCCCGTGGTGGTATTCATACCCCACTTTGGGTGGAGTCTCATCCTTATCTCTAAACATTGCATCCTTCCTGCTAAGCAGGGAACTAAGTGATATGAGCCTTCAACGGTTTCTCCCCTTATTGGTACTGTCACATGTGATTGTTTTCCCTGTAGCCCCTCCTAAGCTTTATTATGGCATACCTCATGTCTCTTGTGTAAATAATGTTCCTATAACAATGTTCAAAGTTTACTCCAGACTACCAACACTATCTACCAAGAGTTCTCATCTATATTATTCCTAGCCGTCTATTTACCACCACAAACCGATGCTGGCACTAAGACCGCTCTCAACCAACTGTATAAGGCAATAAGCAAACAAGAAAATGCTCATCCAGAAGCGGCGCTCCTTGTGGCCGGGGACATTAATGCAGGCAAACTTAAATGTCACGTGCAACCAGAGTGGGAAAAACTCAACCACCTTTACTCCACACACAGAGGTGGATACAAAGCTCTACCCCGCCCTCCCATTTGGCAAATCTGACCATAATTCTATCCTTCGGTTTATAAACAAAAACTAAAGCAGGAAGTACCAGTGACTCGCTCAATACGGAAGTGGTCAGATGACGCTGATGCTACGCTATAGGACTGCTTTGCTAGCACAGACTGGAATCGTTCCGGGATTCATCCAATGGCATTGAGGAGTACACCACCTCAGTCATCGGCTTTATCAGTAAGTGCATTGACGACGTCGTCCCCACAGTTGACCGACCGTACGTACATCCCAACCAGAAGCCATGAATTACAGGCAACAGATGAGCTAAATGCCTACTTATGCTCGCTTCGAGGGAAGTAACACTGAAGTATGCATGAGAGCACCAGCTGTTCTGGACGACTGTGTGATAACACTCTCGGTAGCTGATGTGAGCAAGACCTTTAAACAGGTCATTTTCACAAAAAACGCGGAGCCAGACGGATTACCAGGACGCGTACTCAAAACATGCGTGGACCAACTGGCAAGTTCACTGCCATTTTCAACCTCTCCCTGACAGTCTGTAATACCTACATGTTTCAAGCAGACCACCATAGTCCCTGTGCCCATGGAAGTGAAGGTAACCTGCCTAAATAATTACCGCCCCGTAGCACTCACGTCGTTAGCCATGAAGTGCTTTGAAAGGCTGGTCATGGCTCACATCAACAGCATCCTCCCGGATACCCTAGACCCACTCCAATTTACATACCGCCCCAACAGATCCACAGATGACGCAATCTCAATTGCACTCCACACTGCCCTTTCCCACCTGGACTAAAGGAACACCTATGTGAGAGTGCTGTTAATTGACTACAGCTCAGCGTTCAACACCATGGTGCCCACAAAGCTCATCACTAAGCTAAGGACCCTGGGACTAAACCCATCCCTCTGCAACTGGATCCTGGACTTCCTGATGGACACATTTTCCCCCTCAAGATTTGGCATGGGTCCCCAGATCCTTAGTTTTACAGCTGCACCATCGAGCGCATTCTGACCGGTTGCGTCACTGCCTGGTATGGCAACTGCTCGGCATCTGACCATAAGGCGTTACAGAGGATAGTGTGTATGGCGCAGTACATAACTGGGGCCAAGCTTCCTGCCATCCAGGATAGAGGTCGACCGATTATGATTTTTCAACACCGATATCGATTTATTGGAGGACCAAAAAAAGCTGATGCTGAATTATTATTATTTTTATATATTTTTAAATGTATTTATTTGTATATATTTTTAAATGTATTTATTTGTAATGACAACTACAACAATACTGAATGAACACTTTTATTTTAACTTAATATAATACATCAATAAAATCCATTTCGCTTCAAATAAATAATGAATCATTTAGTTTAAATCATGCAAAAACAAAGTGTTGGAGAAGAAAGTAAAAGTGCCATATGTGCCATGTAAAAAAGCTAACGTTTAAGTTCCTTGCTCAGAACATGAGAACGCTGGTGGTTCCTTTTAACGTGAGTCTTCAATATTCCCAAGAAAGAAGTTTTAGGTTGTAGTTATTACAGGACTGTCTCTCTATACCATTTGTATTTCATATACCTTTGACTATTGGATGTTCTAATAGGTACTTTAGTATTGCCAGCCTAATCTCGGGAGTTGATGTACTTGAAGTCATTAACAGCGCAATGCTTGAAGCATTGCAAAGAGCTGCTGACAAATGCAGGAAAGTGCTGTTTGAATTAATGCTTACGAGCCTGCTGCTGCCTACCATCGCTCAGTCACCGCTCACTGCGCTATCAAATCATAGACTTAATTATAATATAATAACACACAGAAATACGAGCCGTGGGTCATTATGGTCAAATCTGAAAACTATCATTTCGAAAACGTTTTTTCTTTCAGGTGGCATCCATAAGTCTAAATATTCCTGTTACATTGCACAACCTTCAATGTTATGTCATAATTATGTAAAATTCTGGCAAATTAGTTTGCAACGAGCCAGGCGGCCCAAACTGTTGCATATACCCTGACTCTGCGTGCAATGAACGCAAGAGAAGTGACACAATTTGCCTGCTAACATGAATTTCTTTCAACTAAATATGCAGGTTTAAAAATATACACTGTTCAAAAAAATAAAGGGAACACTAAAATAACACATCCTAGATCTGAATGAATGAATTAAATATTCCTATTAAATACTTTTTTCTTTACATAGTTGAATGTGCTGACAACAAAATCACACAAATGATCAATGGAAATCAAATTTATCAACCCATGGAGGTCTGGATTTGGAGTCACACTCAAAATTAAAATGGAAAACCACACTACAGGCTGATCCAACTTTGATGTAATGTCCTTAAAACAAGTCAAAATGAGGCTCAGTAGTGTGTGTGGCCTCCACGTGCCTGTATTACCTCCCTACAACGCCTCGGCATGCTCCTGATGAGGTAGTGGATGGTCTCCTGAGGGATCTCCTCCCAGACCTGGACTAAAGCATCCGCCAACTCCTGGACAGTCTGTGGAGCAACCTGACGTTGGTGGATAGAGCGAGACATGATGTCCCAGATGTGCTCAATTGGATTCAGGTCTGGGGAACGGGCGGGCCAGTCCATAGCATCAATGCCTTCCTCTTGCAGGAACTGCTGACACACTCCAGCCACATGAGGTCTAGCATTGTCTTGCATTAGGAGGAACCCAGGGCCAACCGCACCAGCATATGGTCTCACAAGGGGTCTGAGGATCTCATCTCGGTACCTAATGGCAGTCAGGCTACCTCTGGCGAGCACATAGAGGGCTGTGCGGCCCCCCAAAGAAATGCCACCCCACACCATGACTGACCCACCGCCAAACCGGTCATGCTGGAGGATGTTGCAGGCAGCAGAACGTTCTCCACGGTGTCTCCAGACTGTCACGTCTGTCACATGTGCTCAGTGTGAACTTGCTTTCATCTGTGAAGAGCACAAGGGCGCCAGTGGCGAATTTGCCAATCTTGGTGTTCTCTGGCAAATGCCAAACGTCCTGCACGGTGTTGGGCTGTAAGCACAACCCCCACCTGTGGATGTCGGGCCCTCATACCACCCTCATGGAGTCTGTTTCTGACCGTTTGAGCAGACACATGCACATTTGTGGCCTGCTGGAGGTCATTTAGCAGGGCTCTGGCAGTGCTCCTCCTGCTGCTCCTCGCACAAATGTGGAGGTAGCGGTCCTGCTGCTGGGTTGTTGCCCTCCTACGGCCTCCTCCACGTCTCCTGATGTACTGGCCTGTCTCCTGGTAGCGCCGCCATGCTCTGGACACTACGCTGACAGACACAGCAAACCTTCTTGCCACAGTTGGCATTGATGTGCCATCCTGGATGAGCTGCACTACCTGAGCCACTTGTGTGGGTTGTAGACTCCGTCTCATGCTACCACTAGAGTGAAAGCACCGCCAGCATTTAAAAGTGACCAAAACATCAGCCAGGAAGCATAGGAACTGAGAAGTGGTCTGCAGAACCACTCCTTTATTGGGTGTGTCTTGCTAATTGCCTATAATTTCCACCTGTTGTCTATTCCATTTGCACAACAGCATGTGAAATTCATTGTCAATCAGTGTTGCTTCCTAAGTGGACAGAAGTGTGATTGACTTGGAGTTACATTGTTTAAGTGTTCCCTTTATTTTTTTGAGCAGTGTATATACTTCTGTGTATTGATTTTAAGAAAAGCATTGTTTATGATTCGGTACATTCGTGCAACGATTGTGCTTTTTTCGCAAATGCGCTTTTGTTAAATCATCCCCCGTTTGGCGAAGTTGTCTGTCTTTGTTAGGAAGAAATGGTCTACAGTTTGCAACGAGCCAGGCGGCTCAAACAGCTGCATATACCCTGACTCTGTTGCACAGAACTCAAGAGAAGTGATAATTTCCCTAGTTAAAATAAATGAATGTTAGCAGGCAATATTAACTAAATATGCAGGTTTAAAAAATATACTTGTGTATTGATTTTAAGAAAGGCGTTGATGTTTGGTTAGGTACACATTGGTGCAACGACAGTGCTTTTTTTCACGAATGCGCTTGTTAAATCACCCGTTTGGCGAAGTAGGCATGAAGTGATTCAAAGATAAATTAACAGACACCGCATCGATTTATATGCAACGGAGGACAAGCTAGATAACTACACATGGTTGAAGATATTACTAGTTTATCTAGTGATTATGTTAAGAGTGATTGTTTTTTATAAGATACGTTTATTGCTAGCTTGCACCTTAACTTGGCTCCTTGCTGCACTCGCATAACAGGTAGTCAGCCTGCCACGCAGTCTCTTTGTGGAGTGCAATGTAATCGGCCATGATCGGTGTCCAAAAATGCTGATTACCGATTGTTATGAAAACTTGAAAATCGGCCTAATTAATCGGTCAACCTCTAATCCAGGACCAATATACTAGACAATGTCAGAGGAAAGCCCCAACAATTGTCAGATTCCTGCCACCCTAGTCAGACTGTTTTCTCTGCAATCGTTACTGGAGCGCCAAGTCTAGGTCCAAAAGGCTCCTTAACAGCTTCTACCCCCAAGCTATAGGACTACTGAACAATTAATCAATGGCCATCAGACTATTTACATTGACCCCCCCCCCCCCCCCATTTGTTTAGTACACTGTTGCTTGTGTTTATTATTATTATTAGTCAATTCACCCTTACCTACATGTACAAACTACCTCGACAAACCTGTACCCCTGCACATTGACTCAGTACCAGTACACCCTGTATATAGCTGTTCTGTTACTTTTTGGGGGGATAAAAATCTTAACTCTTTCTTGACATAATTGTTGTATTTGGCGCATGTGACAAAGTTTGATTTTGATTTGTCCTGTTGAAAAACAAGTGATAGCCCCACTAAGGGCAAACCAGGTGGGATGGTGTATCGCCGCAGAATACGGTGGTAGCCATGCTGGTTAAGTGTGATTGAATTCTAAATAATTCAGTGTCGCCAGCAAAGCACCATCACACCACCACCTCCATGCTTCACGGTGAGAACCACACTTGCGGAGATCATCCGTTCAGCTAATCTGCGACTCACAAAGACAGTGGTTGGAACCAAAAATCTCAAATTTGGAATCAACAGACCAAAGGACACATTTCCACCAGTCTAATGTCCATTGCTCGTGTTTCTTCATCCAAGCAAGTCTTCTTCTGATTGATTTCCTTTAGTAGTGGTTTCTTTGCAGCACTTCGACCATGAAGGCCTGATTCACAGTCTCCTCTGAACAGTTGATGTCTGTTACTTGAACTTTGACGCATTTATTTGGGCTACAATTTTAATGTACTTTTTTTTTTGTCCCTATTCCTCCCCTATTTCTTGGTATCCAATTGGTAGCTTAGTCTTGTCCTATCGCTGCAACTCCCGTACGGACTCGGGAGAGGCGAAGGTCGAGAGCTGTGCGTCCTCCGAAACACGACCCGGCCATGCCGCACTGCTTCTTGACACAATGCCCGCTTAACCCGGAGGCCAGCCGCACCAATGTGTCGGGGGAAAAAACGTACACCTGGCGACCGTGTCAGCGTGCATGCTCTGGCCCGCCACATGAGTTGTTATAGGACAAGGACTTCCCGGCCAGCCAGACCCTCCCCTAACCTAGATGATGCTGGGCCAATTGTGTGCCGCCCCATGGGTCTCCCAGACGTGGCCGTCTGCGACAGAGCCTGGACTCGAACCAGGATCTCTAGTGGCACAGCTAGCACTACATCGCAGTGCGATGTAGTGCCTTGGTGGACTGTAATTTCTGAGGCTGGTAACTAATGAACTTATCCTTTGCAGCAGAGGTAACTCTGGGTCTTCCTTCTGTATACCACCCCTACTTTGTCACAACACAACTGATTGGCTGAAACGCATTAAGAGCGCAAATTAATAAGGCACACCTGTTGATGTGTCCAAACTTTTGACTGGTACTGTATGCATTTTAAATGTCTGTCGACTGAATTAATGAGTTCCTTTGACTTGTCCTAGGTGCCATATCTGCTGCTTCTAACCTGGGCCCCCCCGGAAAGCCCCCCCACATGGATGACTCCTACAGCCCATACAGTATGATGGGTGGGTCTGAGTCTCCCACCTCCCCCCTGGTTCCCCCTGACAGCTGGGGCCAGGGACCAGGAAAGAGCCCCAAGGATCAGATCACCAATGGAACGAATATCAACTGGCCCCCAGGTTGGTAGAGAAGACCGACATTTCAATCAGATCAAACGTTATTTCACACGTGATCCTGACACACGTTACTGATAGAGGACAAAGAAAAGAGATTTAAACTCTTCTAAACTGTTTTGATTTTAGAGAGAAAAGAAAGATTTAGAAAATGAAAAAATCTGATTTAAATTGTTCCCCACAACATCAGTTGAGTTTAAAGGATAAATAACCATTTGTCCTCCATGTTGTCTCCTCAGAGTTCTGTCCAGGCGTGCCCTGGAAGGGCCTGCAGAACATTGACCCCGAGAACGACCCCAACATGACCCCAGGAAGCGTTCCCAGCGGCCCCACCATCAACACCAACATCCAGGACGTCAACCGCTACCTGCTCCGGGACCGCAGCGGAGGTGAGGGGGTCAATCAGAGAGACAGGGTCTGTAGTTAGTTGGCTTTAAGATACAGACTGTATATGCTCATTAACAGGGCAGGTCTCTGCTGATTCTCAAACAGGTGTTGACTTGTGTTACTATATTGACAACTTTAAGCTTATATCCTATTCCTTTCCATGGCACTGAAGGGGTTACAGTACTACCTCACTTGTTGTGACCGTGTCATCCAGTAGCACAGGCCCTGTTGTATTTATACACGTTCTTTAAATCAAGTTGTACATGTTTCTTTCCCCACCACCCCCTCTGTCCATAACAATGGGCCACCACGGCTAGGCTCCTCCACTCCTTCACCGCCTCAGAACGGTGCTCTGCCCCCCTCCACGGACTGGCCAGTCAGTGGCTGCTACACTAGCTCTTTCAGTCTGTCCTCCCCGGATGAGGAGAGTGCAGGTACAGACCACAGCCCCCTATGTGGACATGCTGACCCATGGTCCTCAAGCTTGACCCCCCCCCCCCCCTAATTACCACCATAGCAACACACCTTTATCCTATTGTTTGTGTGTGGTCTGCGTTTGTTGAGTGTTACGCTAGATAGATCCTTCCTTTTGCCTAATTTAATCCTACTACCAACTACCCAGTGCCGGTGTATCAAGTGCTCCATGATGTGATTGCATTGTATTCCTCATGGAATGAAAAGTTTGAGTGTTTGAATCAAGAAATGCTTTGAATGTTGTGGCCCTAGACCCCTATTCATAAGTATGTGTTGACGTGACATTTTTGTTGCCGTTAAGCAACCCACTGAGAATTGCTATGAATACTTGAAAAATGTCCCCCTTTAAATGTCTGAGTGATCTGCATTCTCTTTTTCCATTCATGTTTCCTGTAGTCCTCAATGTGTTCTCCATTATGACTCACATAAACCCATGAAGTCAAGATTGAGGTTTCTTGTTGAACAACTGTAAATAGGGGGCATCTTTTTAAAACTTTGCATCTCCCCAAAGTTAGATTTCGAAGAATCTGTCATAGAACATAGGCTTCATAAAGGGTCTCCATCTCTACAACAGGATCTCATAGGTTCCCCTCTTCTCTCTCTCTCTCTCTCTCTCTCTCTCTCTCTCTCTCTCTCTCTCTCTCTCTCTCTCTCTCTCAGGTAAGCTATCTGACATGAAGTCCACCTGGTCCCCGGGGCCCATCTCCCACCCCTCCCAGGCCTCTCTATCCCACGAGCTGTGGAAGGTCCCCCAGGGGCCCCGTAACAACACAGCCCCTTCAAGGCCACCTCCCGGCCTCACCAACCCAGCCAAGCCCTCATCCACCTGGGGGGGAAACTCCCTGGGCCTGGCCCAAGGCTGGAGCAGCTCGTACACCTCAGGTGAGATGCCACCGTACAACTCCTCAGCCTGAAATATAGACCGGGGGAGTTCCTCTGTAACAAGACTGGAAAGACTTAAACCTGGTAATATACCTAGTAGAGGAAAATCAGTCGTTTTGAGATCGATTGAAAACCATTGACTGTGGATTTGAGCTGACCTTACTTTGTGCTGTGTCAACATCCTACCCTAACATAATGTTTTTGACACATTTGCCTATAGAAGCATAGCGTATGACACCACATAAGTGTGTAATGTTCCTAGGTGTGGTTGTTGTAGAGTGTGATTCTCCCCCGTGTTTTGTTTTGAGCTCCTCTCCTTGTCACTCGCTGTAGTAAGGTGGAGCAATTACACACCCCGCTGTGGTTAGAGGCCCTCGTCATACTGAAGTCTTGCGGCTTACAAGAGAAGACTTAAAGGACTGTTGTCATGGCTTCAAAGAGAACCTAAACTGTGTGTGACCTTATTTTGGCATGAGTCCTAAGGTCACACTGAGGTGGTAGTAGTACAAGTGTAAAAGTGCTTACATGAGACGATGCAAATGTTGTTTTAAAAAAAAAAAAGAACATGCATAGACGAGGACAACTTATGTACATACATACAAATATGTTGTCATTAATAGAAGACAAGTTATTGACCAAAAATGATTGATTTATATTTTGTGAGGACCTGAATATTGACTGATCATGTTCCCCTCTCTGTTTCTCTCAGAGGGCACAACCTGGAGCACAGACAGCTCCAACAGGGCCAGTAGCTGGCTGGTACTGAGGAACCTCACCCCCCAGATAGACGGCTCCACCCTGCGGACGCTGTGCATGCAGCACGGCCCCCTCATCACATTCCACCTCTTCCTGACCCAGGGAAACGCTGTGGTGCGATACAGCTCCAAGGAGGAGGCTGCCAAGGCCCAGAAGTCCCTGCACATGTAAGACTCCCATACTTGAATGGAAAAAAACATGCATCGCCATGTGGCTGGTGACTCATTTTCTTCTTGAAAGTCCAATATCTTGAAAACTTGACTGCTGACATGAAAAAGCATTGTGGGACTGTATCAACAGTGGACTAATGAAAAAAATACCAAAAGATTGAGTGGATTTTCTTTCATCCATACTCTAGGCTGTTTAGGGTAGTGATTTTCTCCGTCTGACCTAAAACGAAACACAAAATATTGTCTCAACTTCTAGGCTATACACATCTCACTGACAAATTGTCAAAGTCTATAAGGAAATACTTGTACTGCACTTCACCAGGTGTAAGAAAATCCATGTTGATACTGTAACACTTGTAAGTATGTGATGTATAACTGACACCTGTCCTCTTAGGTGTGTGCTGGGGAACACCACCATCCTGGCAGAGTTTGCTGGGGAGGAGGAGGTGAACCGCTACTTTGCACAAGGCCAGCAGCAGCTCCCGCCCACCACCAGCTGGCAGCCCAACCCCGGCACCAATCAGACGCGCATGGGAGGAGGCGGAGGTTCGCAGCAGCACGCTATTGGCCATCACTGGAGCAGCGGTGGTGGAGGCCTGGGGGGAGGAGCCAAGACGGGTGGAGGCGGAGACCTCCTGTGGGGGGGCGTGCCCCAGTACTCCAGCCTGTGGGGGCCCCCTAGTGGCGATGACAGTCGCGGCGTCATCGGGAGCCCCAACCCCATTAACACGCTGTTGCCAGGCGACCTGCTGAGTGGAGAGTCCATGTAGGACAACACACTAACAAACCAACCATGAGAATGGATTTTCAATGCTGGAACAGACAGTGGAAAAATAATAATAAATACAGAAATACACAAAAAAAATGACAATGAACAGGAGCAAAACCAAGCAAATCATGTGGCGATAATCAGTATCAACGGAACTGTGAATCGTGTACCGGAAGACTGGGGGCGACGACACAAGACTGCTGACCCCTACACCCTTCGGTTTTTATGTTTTCTTCTTTTTAGTTGTCTTTTTAAAAGGGGATTTTGTTTTTAGTATTTGATAAATTGTTGGAAGCAAACAAAAATGAAATGTCAGACTCGATGAAGAGAGAACCGTTAAGTGTTTTTAAGTTTCCATGAATATCGCACATTCTGTGTGAAGTGTTTTTAAGGAGAAGCAATCGAAAAAGCTGCCATTTTGAATCTTTCCTTTGCCCACGAAACTCAAAATTGATTTAAAAAAATACCATTCCCAGCATGCCAGTGGCCAATGATGTGGTTCAAAGACATTTTACTTATGTTATTGTTTTGTTTCCAAGCACTAATATTCGCCTTAAGTGCTCTACTGCGGCCCAGGTCCTCCTTCAATCTCAAGCCTTTTTCATTGTTTTGAAACTGAAGGAAAATTGTATGAGTTTAAAAGCTTGCACAGTTCCCATCTCTGAGCCAGTGAATGGAACAGAACAAGTGTGATCAACCAAGGTCGTATTCACTAGGAACGAAACGGAAGCAAGCGGACCGAAACTGAGGGACTACCTGAACTTTGTCCAACAAGAAAAGCTTGTTTTCGCATGCTGTTGCAAAACATTTTGCCACGTGTGCACCTAATGAATATGACCCCCAAGTCACTCGGCAGTATGAGGCCTGTCAACACTGACCCAACCAATCATCAGTTAAAACCTTTTCCGTTTTTTTGGTCATTCATTTGTTCTTAAAGGGATTTACACTGCTGTTTTTGTTCTTTTTGTATATCCAGGCGCATTTTTATAATATCTATCGCAACATAAACTGAGATTAATACACATCGACCGACCTAGCTGCGTCTGTTTTGTGTGTGTGTACTTGAGTATATGTCTGATGGAACCTAATCATTCACGTCTGGGAGTTCAGATTACCACTGCTCAGAACTACGACTTCAGCTATATTCACCTAACAGGACTTACAGATGCTTCTTGTCAATTAACATGATTAGTTGATTCCGTTGTTGACCCTCTCGTCCCCATTATGGTCCACCAATTTCTGGAAACGACGACAAAAAAACGCTTCAACTTGATGCGACAGTTACATTGTGCAATATATACGCCACAGACCCTTCTTCCGTCCACACTCAAGTCAAAGCAGGAGCTGGTTTCTTTACATTTTTCGTTCTTGATTTGTATTGTCGTTGTTGATCAAAGCAAAGAACTTAAGAACTACAGAAACGTTACCTTTTCTCATTTTTGATTCCCACCAGGCCACTCCCTAAGAAACTGTTGCGTTAAGTCTTGCGGAAAGGAGGAGCGAGGATGGCGTTACTATTATAACTGTGCGTTCAGAAACAGTCCCTGCAGCCCTGAAACTCCTCATATTGAACTGGGGTACATGAGAAAGCCCTTCCTCTCCGCGTTGCCACACCGAACATGGTGAATCCAGATTGGGGGAGTCACTGGAGGGGCACAATACCAAATAAGAGGGGTTTCTCCTAATGCAGTAGATCTACTACGAGTGTTCCTTGTATTTGGTACTGTACAAAAATGTAAGAGCGACTAACCTTTTGTCTATATCAAAGGGTTTTATCATAGCACTTATGAAGAAAGCTAAACGCTTCAACTTGCAAACCAATAAATCAGACACATGGAGCAGCAACTTTGAAAACTGAAAAAAATACAAAAAGAACTTGCTCTTTTTGTACTGTATCTATACTTGGAAATAACTTCTTGTTTGTTCCTCTTTGGTCCAAGGACTTGTATGAACTTTGAAATGGTAGCAGGATGAGAAAAAAAAAAATGGAAATCTACTTTTATCTGAAAAAAAATATTCTGCAGTGTGATTTTTTTTCTAAAGACATTTTCTTTCAACTATATCAAAGTGAATATCACTGTTACTCCAAAATGTTTAGCCTTTTTCTTGTCTGGAGACGCTAGACATGCAATGTTACCTGTCTCCGGCCAACGGTCGGTCGGAGTGGGGAGGGGGACGGTCACGGTCCACTGAGTGCCTCTCTGCTGTGGTGCCCATGGCGACGGTCGCTAGGCAAGGCTATTTCTACAGCAGCATTTCCTCCTGGGCTTGCACCAAGCTCTCTCATTGGACACCCTCAGCCCAGCAGGAAACCACGCTCCCTCCAAGACTGGCCAATCAATCGACCTCGTCTCAACCAACCCTCTCCATTTCCCCTAATCTTCTTTCACACAAAGATCACTTTAGCTGGAAGTCAAGAGACAGTCAAATTTCTGGAATTTTGCCAGTGTTTGATGCATTTGATTTAGTTTTCATTTGACGTTGTGTGTTTTTTGGTTTATTTTTGTCTAAATGCAGTGGTCTTTTCAAGGTGGCTGCTTGAAACTAGCCCTTTTCACTGTTCATATGCAGAAACACTTTGGTCAGAGGTGCCTCTGTATGAGGATCAATACTACAGCCCGTCATTGATTGTCTATTATTAGTTTGTATCTTAACTGATTGATTGATCATTGCTTTGTTTTGGACAGTATGCTGTAGTACTTCCAGGTAGTATCTCAATATGTGTAAGTTAGACCAATAGGGTGTCTCAGATGGGTGAGTGTGTCCTGCCTGACCCTAGCTGCTCCACCTGGGTTCTGCCAGGGCTGTCCCCTCGCCCCCTCACACAGCTGCTACGCTACACCCTCCTCCAGTCCCCTCCAAAGCAACCATGGCCCTCCCCTTGACCAGACATAAAAAGCGACTCAGTTCTGTTTCTATGCAAAAGACTAGAGGCTGCGGACCCTTTACAGCCAACGTGCCAATCCTGCCCTAAAGATTGAGCACCGACTCGGAGCTAGAACCAACGACCTCCTGATGTATGTACCCTTCAGCACTTAGAACATGTCTGCTCTTGGTCCTTATAGCTGGGTTTAAACCACAACACTGTCGTATTCCAAACTTCCACCCTCCCTCTATGGGGAGTTAGTACCACTGGAGTGGAGGTATAGTAGGCCTCTCTTTACTGTGCTGAAGAAGACTGATCTCCTGTCAGCTTGATCTCAGGGTAGGAGACAACGTTAAAAGATACAGCTCTCTGTATGTATGTCCTTTTGCTGTAGTGTAAAAGAGCCAAGTTCTACACTAACTAATGGCAAGCTGTGCAGTAGTAGTACTATAGACTTGTATTGGCTGGATAATTTGTTTTTTTGGGAATGGAATAGTAATGAATTCCCTTCCCAACTATGGGCCTACTGTAATGTTACAATGTAGAGGCCAGTGTTATCCTATGTGCCAATACCAAAAAATATATAGATCTATAAAACTATCCCATGTTATACGATCTGGAGAAAGAGCTCTTCTCTCTGGATGGAGGATCTTTGATAACCTTTGTGATGGAGGATCTTTGATAACCTTTGTGATGGAGGATCTTTGATAACCTTTGTGATGGAGGCAGGGGGGCAGGAGGGATTAAACAGATGGGTGGGGGCAACACACCTCATCCTGAACTCCTGAGATAATATGGCTGTGTCTCAAATGGCACCCTGTTCACTAGCTAGTGCATTATATAGGGACATAGGGTGCCATTTAGGCAGTCTTTGCTTTAGTGGGGAATGCCCCGTTGTTGAGGATAAAATCTTTACTGAGTTTGCGGGATCCAAGTATGCTACGGTGCACAGTCAGTTTGACGGGTAATCCCGGGTACATATTTTTTTAAACCAAAAATTTAATTCTTCAAGTTTAATGTCATTTTTAATATGAAGTTTGACACAAAGTCTTTAAAAAATGTTTTTTTAAGTACAAAAATCAATAAAAGATCTATAATATGTTAACTAAAGCTCTGCACTTCTAGCTGAAATGTCTCCAGTCCTCTAGCTTCCAGAATGCAGGTTGGGGAGCCTTTTTGTGGATGCTATATTTGATCCTATTTGTTAGTGTTTCCACCCAAAGCGGGCCCACAACTGTATATTTCCACAGACCCAGATGGCTTCGTGCCCACTGTATCAGCCCAGGTCGCTCGCCTCACTGCGTCTGCGGTGGGCAACGAGAGGGGGCGCATTTCAAAAAGGTACAAAAATTCTTAAAAAAAAAAAAAAACTAAAATGGGATAAGGCTACCTTTTGGGACTCTGAGGTGTCCTGCAGCACACTAGCAAAAATCACTATTGCCTGTTTCTGTAACTGCCTTGATCCAAACTCAGAGACCAATTAGCCGGGTGGGGGCCTCCAAACGTCCGCTCTGTGTGTGGTGCTACACCAGCATTGAGGGGCACGCCGTGCACTCTCTACAGCTTAACTATAGATGGATTGTGTGTGTGTATATACACATATGGAAATGTACGTATGGTGTGTGGTAGGTAGCACATCAACAGACACCTTGGATCTCAACCTCCTAAAACCTTTTGTTCCTTTTAAAAGGTCTGGGTTCTATACAAACTGAAAATAAGCAATATTTATTCCCCTCCGGAAATAAGTGATCTGAAGGAAATTAAATGGGGTTAGGGGTTAAACTGGTACTTGTTGGATCATGAGTAATGTCTTTCCTACCTGGAGTTGGATATGCATGTTCTGGATTTATGAACATATTACAGTAAGTACCTTGGAAGTACTTGTACTGTATGTGAATTTGTCTAAACAACCCAACCTGAAATCACCTGTTTTTTTTAAATGTATACTTTCCCAGCAGAGAAAAATATCATTAAACATATCAACACAAAAATACACAAATACTTGAATCAAGGAGCGCCAATAACGTAATGTGAAGTCTTTTGTAAAAAATAAAAATTGTAAAAAAAATAAAAAATTAAAGTCTGACTTGTACACTTCCAAGCTTTTTGAGGTCATCAGTTAAAAAAATATATATAAAAAATGATTTAAAAAATATTGGAGAAAAAAAAATTGCAAAAATGTTGTGTGTTTGAAAGTCAAATGTATGTGTGCAAACGACTGTGTGCTTGGCAGGCTTAGGACTGCTGTCATGTTCCATTCAGTATGTTGTGTATTGACATTGTTGTCTGTCCTTTTATTCAGTTAATTTTTTTGCTTGTCAACTATATTTTGATAACAATGTCTATCTTCTAACATGGCACTGAGTGTCTTCTACCCCTCACTCAGCTAATCGTAGACAAACGAGACTAAGTACTGAGGGGAGAGGGTGATAATTCATGTGTAAATGTTTACTCAAGGACTTAATGGGGGAAAAAAGTTTTTGTTTTATCTGTAAAATGTTTATCTACCTTATAGTGGCTTTTTATTGTGGAATAATCCAAAACAAGGATTATCATTGAGTATTGCACCATTTTGTTCTGATTACATACAAATGTAATGAAAAAAAGACTACAAAAAATTAACAATCTAAGATTTGTGGCCATAGATGGTAGGACTAGTAATCCCCATGTTAACTTCATGGAGAAATGGAAAGGGATAATGTGGGGATGTGAGTTTGTTACAGGACTCATTTCAGAGGTGCCTATTTTTATTTTATTTTGTAATCATTTTTTTTGCAAAGCCACCTGTCGTTTACAAACATTTCATTTGTCTGAAGTTGAGGAAAAATGAATTTTATAATGAAAATGTTGAAAAAGACAAATTCCATCTTCCATCAAATGAATATGAACATTAAACCAACTTTGCAAAATTAAGATTTATGCTACTTTCAGAACTCTGGGATTGATCAGTGTTGTCGTATTTCAATTTTTCATTTTTTATGTCGACAGACGTATGTATTGAGTTATTTGAATTTTGTCTTGTAAAAAGGCAACGCAATCTGCTTACTATCTTGCACACTCGTAAAGATGTGGACCTTGTCTCGGGAAGGCCAGGATTTCCAGAGTTCAAACTCCACCGTTTTTATTTAAATTTGAGAGTTTTAAATTAGAATAACTTTGAGAAATCTAACTCCAAGCACTGAAAGTTAGGGATTTAAATAGAATATGAAATACCATTGATTCTAAAAATCCGTAGTGGTTACATATTTACCAAATAAATGACTGAAAATGAACTTTGAGAGAGAAAAAGTGGAGTGCTTTACATGTAAAATCAATGTAGAAATTGCTTTACATTGAAACAAAAATGATCAATGGTTTTAGTTTTACTTGTGTATTTTCTTTGCGGTTCCATCCTGTAACGTTCAGGAGCATTGTGCATTACTCTTATGCCTCTGTTTCTGTGGCAGGTATTCAATGAGTTAAGAGATTCTAATGTCTAATAGATGGGTTTCAGGAGAAAGATTTGAAGTGGAGGGGGGGAAGCTGGTTTTTAAAGGCTCATGATCTATGCACAAGTGGGAGGGAGAGTCCAGGCCTGCTTTTCTCTTGGGGCCCAGGACTGGTACTCTGGGGTTCAGGGTTTGATGTGTGTCATTGTTGTGCTATGTTAGATTTTCTTCCCCCTCATCAGATTTATGGCAACTTTATTGCTTCACCATGCTGTGTAATCCTTAACCAATGAGCGCTTATCCTTCTGCTAAAGCACTGTGGGTTATACTGAGAAAAAGCCCATGATTTACGGCAATCTGGTTTTTGTAAGGGGGAGGAGGTGGTAATCTGCCTATCGCCTTTTTTATTTAAAAAAAAACGTTAAGGAGAAGTGTCTGTGCTGAGAAAGTTATGGCTTTTTTTTTTTTTTTTTCTCATAGAATGTAATTGTTAATGATATGCACCGGAAAAAAACGTGTTTCCATAAGTTATGGCGCTTCTTTCGGACTATATTGATAAATTGACATTTTTCTTGGCTGTTAAAAAGTGTCTTGTCGATTTTCTTGTGTAGTCTTCACTGTGGGTTTGATTTTTCATGTGGACATGTAGTTATTAATGCACCTCGAGACAAAGAAACCACAGCATTGACACAACCCCCAGAGAAAGCTAGTAACTAGATGCGGACGGATAAAAAGCGACCTTTTAGACAACTCACCCACACAATGAAGCCACTAGACTATTGAGACGCACCACTGAGGAATCCACTTAACTTCACACTTGAGAAGCACCCCTTGTTATAAGTGAGTTATTTTTTTACTTCTATTTTAGCTAGACGCTCATTGGTGCAATAACAGATTTATACGCACACGACGCAGTTAGGGACTAATACGCTTGACTACACCGCGCGCAACCGGAAGCAATGAATTGAGTGCGTGTCGATGCAAAGGGGGGGGGGGGGGGGGGGGGGGGGATTAGGGGACATCAACGAGTCGTATAACGTTACCAGTTAATACTATAGAGAATTGGTTAGGTTACTCTCGTTAGCTAGCTGTCTGACTTTGTTAGCCAACTAATTTTCAAACAATTAACTCAATTATTTGATCAGCTAATTTGGATAATGTTGCTCAACATTTATCTGGCTAGCTAACAATACTTGTTCCACCACACTTTCTCCTCAAATTTTCCAAATGCAAGTTATTTTTCGGTTACAGCTCCTGAAGTAAGTTTCATCACCTTCTCACCTACCTCTTCGCTATCGTTCAGGGGACGCGCTGCTGTAACTGGCAAACTGCATTTGAACCCTACTGCTGTCTCTCCAGAGCGCGGCATTCTGTTGTCATGTGAACGATTGGTTGAGCCGCGCATCACTTGTTCGCTTAACAGCTAGTAGTGACCCAAACTTTTCTCATCTGATCTACACGATTCACGTAGGTCACCTATTTTAGATTCAAAACGGCGAATTTCGCCATAAGGTGACTAGTTGCATCCCTGAAATTTTTGTAAGTCCTGGTATAATGGGATGGCCACGATTCTTGTCTGTTTCCAGCACTGATCCAGCAGAAATATTAAGCTCATCTCCATGATTGGCAATAATAACAGTTCCCTGTGGACTGGACAGTGAGGAAAGGGCATGGATACATGTAAATGTCAAAATAATACAACACTAATCAAGACAAGTATTACTTTGTTTATTAAAAAAAAATGGTATACCATTCCTTTAAAGCAAAAGCTACAACATTCAGCTGCCAGCATTTACATAAAATACAAAACATCCTTGATAAACTCCACAACAGCATTTACAGTACAACAAACTAAGTTAGGTGGGCTAAGGTGGATGTTGGTTGTCCAAATTGAAAGTTATGTGAGTAAGTTGTAGTTATAGTTCAGACTCCAGTTTATAAAGAATAGTTAAACACAGTGTTGGTGAGATTGGGCCAACCTCGTTCCTCACATCTCCCCAACAGTTTCAGATACTAGCGGTACCCCTTCAGGCCTCTCATAGTGGTTTTCCTGTCGAGACCTCAGGGGGGGGGTGTCATAGGCGGAAGCATCCTTTTCCTCCAGATGAAAGGGGGGCCTCGGGTGGTAAGAGGGGGACACTTTTCCATTCCGGTTGGGGGGCCGCACCCCGACCATCTCCTCGTAGATGGAGACCTGGTGGGGCTGCGGTTTGACACGGGTCTTACCCTGACAACAGTGGACAGAAGCCAATCAGAGAAGACAGCAGGTGAAAACAACTTGTGAAACTAGTATCTTTCCTGTGTGAAATTCTGTGAATAGTAAGAGGATGGATGCTTTGATTCAAAGTGGCATCCTTCCTCAATTTGATGTGTTTGACAAATCACTGGTACATTGTCATACCGGTCAGAAATCAGTGTTATGGTACTGCCACATTTGTCACTTGAGGAATACAGTAGCTACCAAATGAGTAAGTATCTAAAAACATTACAATATCATGTCTCCCCAGTCTACAACCATAGAGGTTAGAGTGTGGCTTTATAAACTCAGAGCGAATAATGGTTTGTGATTTCAAGAAAATGTATGAGAATTTTGCAGAATGTGAGGTTGTAATGCTTTTTAAATTATGACCTGAAAGCAGCAAAAAACTGGAGTGTCTACCATTTCTATAAATAATATTCTGTGTGTCAATCGTTTTGTCCATAGTGAGTAGGTTACAGTCCCACTCACATAATGAGCCACTCCCAGGGCCATAACGAAGATGAGTAGCAGCCCCACAGTAGCAGAAAGGGCATAGAGCAGTGGAGCGTAACCCGCACAGCTACACCTAACATCTGGAGAAACAACAAAATCCAATATGTGGTGTCAGACTTTAAAGCCTTTCACAGAATGTCAGCTCACTACAGGAATTAAAAATACATTGACAACCCTTCAGATACTGTGTATGGTGAACATTAAATGAATTACTAATAGAACATTGTCTGTTTGATAATTGTTACCTGGGTTACTGAATTGGCTACTAGAGTTAATAAACAATACAGCGTCATAGAAACAGTTTCCACAGATAAACTGGACATTTTCTGGCATGAATTTACAGTTTAAAGAGGGAGAGTTTGGGATTTTGGCAGATTAACTTGTGGATACCATTTCATGTCTGTGTGCAGTTTGAATCATTGCGCTAACTCTAGCTAGTATTGTCTCGCGAAACTACCGCCGACTTCCCCTTCATACTAGACGCAGACAAAAATATCCATGAGTTTATCTGACTCTGGGGAAGTAGATAAAGACCCACCTTGCACAGAAACAAAGTATACGTGTCTCCCTAGCCTGGCACTGTTGTCGGGCCTGCCGGGGAGCAGCAGCTCACAGCTGTAAAAGGCGCTCTCTTCCGGCTGCATCTTTAGCAGGGTGAGGTTGTAGGCCAGGCCGCCCAGCCCCGTGCCCAGGTGAAGCCTTTCTTCTGGGGGGAACGAGGCGGAGGAAAAGGGGCGCGTTGAGTGGAACAGCACCTCCACTGGAGCCCGGCCCCACCGCCTCTTCAGGCATACCCCTTCCATGGCCGAGGGGGAACCGTAGGGGGCAAGGCAGGGGAGAACAGCTGACCCCCCGGCGCACGTCTCTATTAGGCCTACATCCATCTTGCTGTCTGGGGCATCTTCTCCACATGGGACACAAACACTATAACTGTCTATGAGGTTGTGGGAGATAAGAGTCTATTGCTATAGCCAGGGCTATTCTAAAGGAGGAAGCAGTGGCAGGATGCATAACATGAACAGTGTGGCTCAGCTATGGCATCTGGAGTAATTAACAAAAAAGGGGGAAACTGACAGGCTACTGTGACTGACACATCATGATGTCAACAACTCCACTCGCAGCAAGAAACATTAATTAAATCAATGGAGGAATCCATAAAGAATACTCACCAGCATCGACAACGTACAGAAATAACTCCATCTTGCTTGGAATCTTTTGATCTAAGCTGAAGGAATCGGGGAAGACAAACTCACAGTAGTAGATGTCTGTGTCTGTTCCCTTCAGCTGGCTGAGGGTCACGTTGACCCGGTGACTACTCGGGTCTCCCATGACATGGATGCGCTCTTTGACGTCAGGGTGAAACACAGGGTTATGTTCAGTATACATGAACAGGACCTCTCTTTTGGGCTGCAGCCACTTTCGTTTCAGGTAGAACCCAATGGGCTTGGAGGCATTGAACTCAGAGATACAGTAGAACTCTATAGAGTCACCCTGCGTTCTCTCCCGGAATTCCATTTCACAGAACACTAGGAGGCAACATATAGGAAAGTAATACAACGTTAGCTCCCCGTTTTTATTTTACTTTTATTTAACTAGACAAGTCCGTTAACACATAAGAATTTGTTCAAATTCTTATTTACAAATGATGGCCTCCCCCGGCCAAACCCTAACCCGGGCGACACTGGATCAATTGTGCTCCGCGTTATGGGACTTCCAATCAGGGCCTATTGTGATACAGCCTGGAATGGAACCAGGCTGTCTGTAGTGACGCCTCTACCACTGAGATGCAGTACCTTAGACCACTGCGCCACTCGGGAGCCCCGTTAGTGTCATTGGTCGTCTTTTTTAATGGCTTGTTGGTGATCATAAGGGAATCCCATTGTACTGACAGCATAGTTTAGCTCTCCCTAGCCTGGTCAAGAAAGCACCTGCATAATGATCAACGTAATGATTCTGGAACAGTTGCAGGGCTCTGGTTAGACTACACCAAACAAGTGCTGTTTTGATAGGCATTAAAACTACTCCCTAATAGTCATCCAAAACATGCAATGGCAGAAAAAAAATTAACACCACAGGTTGATGGCACCTTAATTGGAGAGGACAGGCACGTGTTAATGAGTGGAATGGTATCAAATAAATCAAACCTGTGGTTCCCAAGTGTTTGATACCATTCCATCCACGCCAGCCGTTATGAGCCGTCCTCCCTTCAGCAGCCTCCTGTGGCCAACAGTTCGCAATAAACTAAACCCACACCGAAAGTTACAAAAACACAACTTACCCAACACAGTACATGTCATGAGCAGCAGCCAAACACCTGTCAGATGAAAAGTCATGACTTCCCTTGTTCTTATATGATGCTATCACACTGAGCAGTATGCAGTGAGCCTCAGACATAAGTGGAGTAGTAAACTAGAATTATTGAGTGTGGTTCACTGACTGGGGGGGGTCTCAGCCAGATGAGGGGAAATTGGTGACTAGTTACAGGAAGTTCTAATATGCTCCACCTCAAAACGTAACGCTAAAGAGGAAGAGAGGTTTCTAAATGACTATCACTAGTGTCACAGCAAATAGCCACGCCCACCATTACTACAACATAGATCTGCAAAGATGAGATGGTTCTGCAAAATACTGAAGCCAGACAAAATGTGTTGACCTTATACTAAGAGTATAAAAATACTGAGTTCTTAGCCATTGGTAAAGCTGCAAAAATCAGTCAATTTCAGCCAAATACTGCTACTAAGAGAATATATTTAGGTATCAACCAAACAACTTCAAAGTAACTAAATGTGTTGAAGGTTTATAAAATGTTTAAAAAGTTACAACATACAAGACTAACTGTTCACTGTAATGTCGTGGGAGATATTGGAAACAGTTATTTTGAGAAAGTCAAGTTCACGACCCAACAAGACCATCTAGTGGTACTCTTACAAAGATGCTTCAGATGTGTCCTGTTCCTGATATAAAATGGGTTTTTAAACAATAGGCTTGAAAAAAAAAAAAAGACACTGAAAATTGTACAGTATATACACATGATTTATTATACAGTAAGTGTTGATACAAAGCATTTGGATTCTTATATTAGGATACATGTATGCACATCAGCAAGGGGAGAGCAACTGTGATACTGCCTACATGGTCTTGTGAAATAACATGTCCATTTGCTTTATGTGAAATGTATAGTTAATGAACAAACAGGCCAATGTTCCCTTTAAAAGGGATGTATGTTGACAATTTTTTTATAAGTGGGGAGAATTCAATTACAATGGTGAAGCTAATCCTAGTAACAGCTTTATGGAGTATTGTGGAGTAACAGTATTAATGACAGCAGCATATCCGAGACAGTTGAGCATTGTTAACGAAAGTTGGAAGACAAGTTCGGACTCTTGTTGAAAACGACATCTAACAGGTCAAATACTATAATTATTCATAATCTATTCATCTGTAAACAATGATCATCACTTGGGGAAAACTTTTTTTTTAAACCGTAATATTGTTTGGGAGTGTTTTCAAATGAACTTGTCAATCATTATTTTATAACTGCCATCGTCAGCAAGTGCCTTCCAAAAGTATTCACCCCCTTGACTTTTTGTACTTTGTGTTCCAGCCTGAATTTAAAAAAGGATTAAATTGAGATTGTCACTGGCTTGCACAATACCGCACAATGTCAGTGGATTTTTTTTTATTTTTTTTACTTTATACTAATTAATTCAATGGAAAGCTGAAACGTCTTGAATCAAAGTATTCAACCCCTTTGTTATGGCAAGCCTAAATAAATTCTGGAGTAAAATTTTTGCTTAAGTCACAATATAAATTGTATAGACTCACCGTGTGCATTAATAGTGCTTAACATGATTTGAATAACTACCTCATGTACCCCACACATACAGATAAAAGGTTCCCGAGCCGAGCAGTGAATTTCAAAACAGATTCACCACAAAGACCAGGGAGGTTTTCAAATGCCTCACAAAGGGTATCTATTGGCAGGTGGGTCAAATCAAAATCAAAAGCAGACATTGAATATCCCTTTGAGCGTGGTGAAGTTATAATACTTTGGATGGTGTATCAATACACCCAGTCACTACAAAGATAGACATCCTTCCTTACTCAGTTGCCGGAGAGGAAAACATTCAGGGATTTCACCATGAGGCCAATAAAACATTTGAGTTTAATGGTTGTGATAGAAAACTGATGATTGATCAACATTGTTACTCCATAATACGAACCTAAATGACAGCGTGAACAGGAAGCCTGTAAAGCATTTTTTTTATTTTTTAAATGTGACAAAGAAATCAACTTTATGTCCTGAATACAAAGCATTATGTTTGGGGCAAATCCAACACAACACGTCAATGACTACCCCTCGTCATATTTTCAAGCATGGTGGTGGTGGTGGCTGCATCATGTTATGGGTATGCTAGTCGTCGGCAAGGACTAGGCAGTTTAGGATAAAAAAATAAACAGAATAGAGCTAAGCACATGAAAACACCTAAAGGAAATCCTGGTTCAGCCTGCTTTCCAAGACACTGGGAGACAAATGTACCTTTCAGCAAGACAATAACCTAAAACACAGGTCAAATATACACAGGAGTTGCTTACCAAGAAGACATTGAAAGTTCCTGAATGGCCTAGTTAAGAGTTGACTTACAAATCGGTTTGAAAATCTATGGCAAGACTTGAAAATGGCTGTCTAGCAATGATCAACAACCAAATTGACAGAGCTTGAAGAATTAAAGATTGCACACCTGTATTGTATTATATTTGTGCAAAGCTCACTTACCCAGAAAGACTCAGTTGTAATGGCTTCCAAAGGTGATTCTAACATATTGACTCAAGGGTTGAATACTTATGTATGAGATATGCATTTCATTTTCAAACGTGATTTCACTTTGTCATTATGGGGTATTGTGGGTAGATCTGTGAGAATCTATTTAATCCATTTTGAATTCAGGCTGTAACAAGGGGTATGAATACTTTCAAAGCTGATGTGAAATCCTACTTACCAAATGAGTGGGATAAAAATGTGTCCAGTTTCCACCGAACAGCCCCCTTCACCACCAGACAGAAAGAGGCAACAATGGCACACCACAGCATTCAACATTCATTACATTTGTATGCAACCAAATGGTGTAACAAATATTGAGTAAGTACTTTAGAATAACTCTACAATACATCCAAATCTTGGAAAACACCCAAAATGCATGATTTCAGATTCAATAACTAGTTACTACTAAAAACGGTACATCCGGTGCAAGATACAGCCACACTATGGTAAGGGAATGGGTACTTACAGATATAACTGACCTGTTTCGCAAGAAATCTGTGTTTTAGGCTGAAAAGCAGATAAGGACATTACCATCAAAATAGACATGGGCTTAAAAGAAAGTATAAAAGTAATGGTTTTTCGATTTTAATATGCTATGCAGTGTTTCCCCTAGTATTTTTTTCCAACAGCGGTGGCAAAGTTAGCGTGTGGGGGTAGTGGGCATGGCAAATGGCACATTTTAGAGGCCCTCCTCTCAGCCACAGAGAAACTGTAGCTGTTCTAAAGCAAGTTTACTGCAATTCTACACATTTTGCCATGAATATTTTACAGTTTTAAAGCTAATTTCCTGCAATTCTACACATTTTGCCATGGCTTATGCATTGTTCTTAATTTATCTAAACGACTCAAACAAAATCAAAGGGGGACCTATGTCATTACATTTTGGAATTTTAGATACTCCGACTGTCTAGTTATTTTGGCGATTTTTAGTTCAAAAACATATTGCTCCATTATTGTTTCTATATTCCTGGTTTTAGTCATTTAAATATATTTTTTTGCAGTGGTGGCCACGGTTTAGCAGCGGCGTTGTGCTGCTGCTAAATGCATATAGGGGAAACACTGATGCACCATAGTGAACGAACACCAAATAAGGACCTCTGACTTGAAAAGCTAGACAACCGGAGGACATGAGTAGGTGGTTTAGGAAAAATACACCTGACATCAAGTAAACTGTATATTTATCATCAACTACTCACACACACAAACACAGCATAGACCACTTGCATGCAAATGTTAGTGAACCTAAGGTGAGGAAGATAAACTAATTCAGGGTGCAGGTATTAAATTACTGGATTACTATTAAAGAAGGTCTAGGCTATAAACTTATCTGCATCAATACAATTTGTATATTAAAACATGTTTAAAAAAATACCAGAGACCTAGAAAGTTGACATCCTATTATTTGAGCAATATTTCATAAATACAACATTTATGTACAAACCTTCATGATGAAGGTACTAACCTTCATGGTACAAACCTTCATGAAGCCTCATCCCCATCCACGGGTCAGGAAGAAAACAGTGTTGGATTTTAAGTGAGTTTTATTACAACATAGATTGTTTAAAACAGTACAGAGAATAAATCCACACAAGTTACCCTTTTGATCATGGAATAAACCTGAAATAAGAATGAAGCTAGAGACTGATAGATAATAATCCATAGATCTGGTGGTAAACTCCTAAACAGTTGGAATCATCATCATCATCATCATCATCATAAAGGAGGACCCTCACCAACCATACGGTTGGGGACAGGGCGTCCAACAACACACAAAGTGTGCTGTGAGGGCCTCGTCACCGACTTACTCTACACAACAGAAAATCATATATTTACAGGAAACTTGCCTTTTTGTAAGGGGGGGGGGGGGGGGCGGTACGATCATGTAACTCCAGCAGCGAGCAGTCAAAACAATATGAACCATATTTAACACACTTCACTTCTACAAACCTGAGTGAAACATGAGAAGAAAAACACCATACATGTATCAAATCTGCACAACGACAAAGTTGTCATTATCAACAAGTTGTTTTGTGTGTTTTGTTGTTTCTATGTTTTTTCCCCCATTAAAGATGTCATGTTAAATGTCCGTGTGCTGCGTATATATTTTTTTTCCATCAATACTTTTCTTCACCATCACTGGTTGGTCTTACTGCTCATTGGCTTGGGCTAGTTTTAAAAAGCACAAGGTGAGAAAAGGTTTAACCACCAAACCTAGTGAGGGGCCAGGTCGTTGCGACTTCTTCAGTATCGTCCAGCAGGAGACATGACGGGGGGCCTCATGCCCATGGGAGGCCCTCCTTGGTATCCCATCGGAGGGCCCTGCCCATACGGAGGCATCCCGCCCTGCATGTAGCCAGGCATGCCCTGGGGGGGACCACCATACTGACCTGGAGGGAGAAGGAAGTATATTGAAACGTCACAGTCATAATGCAAGCAAATGCAAAACCCCCATGTTTTGACTTGTATGATACTTGAGTCTTTTGTGCCATTAAAGGCTACAAGTTTCTGGTCTAGTGATGCCATAATGTCTCCTACCGTGCATGGGGTGCCTCATGCCAGGCTGCTGGGGGGGCATGCCCTGCTGTGGGGGCATCATGCCGCCCACGGCCGCCACAGGAGGGGCAGACATGTGGACCTGCCCCTGCCTGGGCACGTTACGCTGGTACCGGGGCAACTGAGCCCGTCGCTCCTCCTGTTACCGGGCAGACAAACACAGAGAGGATTCTTAGACAGGACGCAACACTAGCCTATCCCTTTCAGTGCAACGGCAATGACAAATCACACAACTAACTCAATTATATTAGATTTAACTAATTTGCTTTAAACTAATATTACAAGTATCAAAACTGATAAATGTACTTTATCTCATTCATTACTTACTGTTTAAGGGCAAAACGCAAAGCAGGAGAAACTTACCAGTGAGATATCCTCATCAGGGTGGATCAACTTACTGGTTGCACTCATGGTGGTGAGGGTGGCTGGCTTACTGGTCACTGTGGCGGGGGGCTTGGCCACAGTGTTACTAGGGGGGTTGGAGGAGGAGGCAGAGGACTGGGTGTAGGCGGGGAATGTTGCTTTGGGAGGGTCAGAGGAGGTGGAGGGCGCGTTGTGGGGCACAGCTCCAGAGGCACTCTGCTGGGCCTGGGAGACAGGAAGGAAGAGGCACTGTCAGATGGGTGAGCGACTCCTCATAATCACACACAGATTACAATGCTCTCCTCTCATAGGAATCAGGTATTTAGACATTTGACCTATTGAGTCCTTAGAAGTGCGTTCTAAACAGAATTTGTCCCATGATTTTTGATCACAACAAGATTGGTTGATTCCTCAGATTTTTATAAGCAGAGTGCACTGTACATCTAACGCTGAACCGATTAGCACTTTAAATGACTGGAAAATATCAGGATTCATATAACTTATGTTTCAAACTGCAATTTTAAGTTCAGCTGAAACACGCAAGAAAAACTTGCCATATCACATATTGCTGATGAGCATTGCATTGTGCGAAATACCATCTGAGGAAATCATGCTAACAAGTCAGGGGAAGGGAAAAATGACTAAAATGCAAGCTGTGCCTAAACAAAACACATTTAAATCACCAATCCAGTGCTAAGAATACTAAGGCAGGCCACACACAGGCATGCAGCAAGTCCTCCTAAGGGAAAGCTGACCGGCAGCTCATCCTTTTGGTGGAGCAATTCATAAAAATGCATAAGGAATGACAAAAAGCCTGCTGAATATGTTAACTTATGTGTATGTCAGAACACAGACATTTTGTAGCATTCCCAACCAAATCAAGCGGATATGCTGCATGCCACAAGCGTCTATGGGACATGGGAGTGAAAGAGTCCTGCCTACTTGTGGAGTGTTAGAGAACAGAGGCTTAGAGGCAGCAGACTGAGAGTCTGCAGTGCTACTGGGAGAGGCTGTGATGGTGTTTGGAACATGAGAGCCCATCTGCAGCATAAAGAAGAGAGGCAGAGTGTGAACAACACTAGCAGAACCTAGAGTGAATACCAGCAGCTCTAGAGAAGAAATTGAGAAGAGGGCAGTTTGATAATGAGCTATAGTTGACTATTGTTCCTTACTATGGATGCATTACCGATACAACTTTGCTATTGCGGCGCCATATTAGGCTTGGACGGTATACCATATACCGGGGTATTTGGAAATAACCACAGGATGGTTTTTCAATATCATTGAAATTATTTATTTGGAGATTGTACAAATGTGAATATTTGTTGCTACATTCCAAGTAAATACCTACAGTCAACTTGTGCAATATATTAAGAGACCATGATTGAGTGTTTCATTTCATCTGTCAGAATTTTTTATTATGAAGCTTACCGCTAGTACTCAGTCACATGGTGTTTGTTTGCAAGCACACAATAATGAGATCAGAGCCTTGTGAGTCACTCATTGTTGTGCAGCACACGCCAGGTTACAGTATGGAATTCACAACTAAATGTTCACCAGCTAGATGTTTTATAACTTAAGTAAACTTTTAAGTAAAATGTGCTAAATGCTCTGTAGCTGTACATTTGGTTTGCTAATTTAGTAGCTAGTTAGCTATCTAACTAAGTGGTTAGCTTCTTACAAAATTAATTATACTGCCGGTAACAGCAGAAAACCCCCTCCTGGATCAAGAGCCTTGCCGTCTAATAATTGTGTTGTGCATGCAGCAAACTGTAGCATATCGAAGTTACTTTTATAACTTTGTGAACTGGGATGTCTCTCCTGAAAACAGTTTAGGTCAGAGGCTATCTAAATGTTCACGATGTGCTTTTTAGCATTCTATGGGACTTTACATGTACTTGTTAGCATTGCTAACCTTTGAATTACAAAAGCTCAGCTGGGGTTTGAAAATAATGCCCCGTGTTCAGTGCCAGTATTACCAAATATACCAATATGGCACAAGGTCGGTATGACAATCTGGATACCGCCCAAGCCTACTCACCATCATTAATGATGATGATGATACTCTGATAGTATGCATGTGCCTGAGATGAGTGCACCAGTACAACCATCTTGCTACAGAGGAAATCCTCTTGGTGAATTATTCAATGGACACCATTTAAAATGAATAAGGTAAACCAATGAGACAGGTATGACAAGCTACAGCTCCATCCCACCTTCGCCTCTAGGCAAGGTGACCCACCTGTACTGCGCTGGGGAACAGGGGCTTGCTGACGGCAGCAGGGGCTGCTGCGGCGGGCCTGGGCATCCCTGCCGGGGTGGGGGCCTGGGCCATGTGGGGAATACCAGGACGGTGACCCATGTGAGGTGGCATTCCTATAGACAAGACATCAGGTCTCAATATCAAATCACAGTTCTTTCTCAAGGAGTTAGGGGAGCAGATGGTTTCTAGGTCATGATAGAATGGAGTGAACATGATTTTGTGCTACTAGAGCCAGGACGATAAACCGAAAATGATCGACATCGACCACTTATCGTGGGCATTTTGCTGATATCGTTCATTACAATAAATAACCTATAGGGCTTTACTAGAGAAATGTGATGTTTCAGCAAACTTATTTTGTTTCATATAGGTGATTGATAACCGAACAATCGAGAGCGACAACATTCAAAGTAGTAGTATTTTTTTACGGGTAATATTAAAACAACGGTGGTGCACATTCATGTTTCAAGCTTATCATTAAATAGATTTGTCCATGTCGCCCAGCTCTATGCACCATTCTATTCTTGTGAAATTGTCAACTCGCTCACTCACAAGCCTCATATAGGAGAACAGTCCTAGATCAGAGGGGAGAGGGCCGCGGTGCTGTATCCCCTGTCAATGCCAGACCACCCCACTGAGTACAGAGTGCCAGACCACCCCACTGGAGTAAGGGAGGGGAAGAGGAGTACCTCCTAGGACAGTGCTTACCTGGCGGCATACCGGGCATCCCTTGCATCATTGGAGGCATCATCCCTCCCATCCCATGCATCATGCTGTATGGAGATCAAACCAACAGGTGTGAGTTACAATCTGAATGATCAAATCTAACTGTCTGAAGCTTTAATAATAAGTCAGATTCTGCAACGATGGACAAGTTCGGGGCGACATTTAACTCCTGCAAAGAGTGAGCAAACGCATTGAGAGGAAAATGTCACCCACTGAGTAGTACGAGTTAGTACTCACCCTGGTGGCATTCCGTGCATACCAGGGGGCATCCCATGCATCATGGGCGGGACACCGTGACCTGGCATCATAGGGGGCATTCCTGCATTGGGGAGAAAAGGGAAAGAACTAGATTTTAAACACACCAGGTATAGCTTATCATCCATTATATGGTGATGAAGGGAATTTTTTTTTCTCCAGTTTGTGGTTTGTTCAGAATGGGCACGATTCATTCACAATTCAGAGCAGTTGAACATTTTTGCCAATCATCATTACTTGATGCAAATGTCTTACTGGCAGAACAGAGCAATCGTATGGCCATTCAGCCCATGTTCTACCTGAGTAAGCTCCTGGTGGCATGCCTGGAGCCCTGGCCCCAGGGGGGATGCTGGGCTGGGCCATGGGAGGGACGTAGCTAGCCTGGGGCTGGGCAACAGGCATCTGCTGCTGAACGAACGAAGGGCCTGGAGCATCATCATCGTCGTCATCCTCGTCAGAGTCGTCCTGATTCTGCTTCTTCTTCTGGCTCTCTGAACACAAGGGGGTATTTTAGCCACACGATATTTGTTTAACATGATTTGTCCTGGCTGTAGATCCCCCCCCCCCCCCCCCCCCCATTTACAAATGCAGGAAATGTTAACAATAACTAACCCTGCTTTTGTTCCAATGTCCGTCTCCTCTCCTGCATATCCTTCTCTGGAATTCCTTCCATGCCATAGATTTCCAATTCTATGTCTACCCTTCCAGGTATAGCGTTGGGGACCCCGTCGATGGTCTCTTTGTGAACCTGAAACACACACGACTCACACCATCAATGATTCATATCACAAATCAAAGGTATGACAACACAGATGAATGAATAACCAACATGTTGTTAATGTGAATACCAACCTGCATACAGTGAATTGCCAGCCCTGGACCAGTGTACAACTTCTTGTGACATATATGGCACTTAAAATGTTTGGCCTTTTGATGTTGGATGAGGATCTTTTCATCATCGAAATCTCGATTACAATACCTTCAAGTTGTGAACTAAGGAAATGTCAGTGTATAAACGAACGTCAGCAAGCTAGCTAGTTGGTTTCAGTTAATTCAATCGATGGTGCTTGCTCCCTGCTATTAACGTTACTCCTTTATTTGAACGTAAGGTATAGTTACTCTTTGAGCACAACTTCTGACCACCATCTATGACAGACAAAGTATGCCGAGTAAGCGTCAAACTGGGTAGTTGTAGATAGCTACATAATGAATACAATAAGTTACTTTGCTAACTAATAAACCCGCTAGCTAGTTAACGAACATACCTAGATTTCCGGTATAAATGTTCGTCAATATACACCATTTAGGTTAACTTTGTTGAGATAAAACTAAAAGAGAATGTTGTAAACTTAAATTGCCACAACAATATTACAAACATACGACAAAGTATCAAAAGTCCGAACGGGTCTTGTGAGGCCTACAGTATCTTAGTAGCTACCTTGCTAAGCACTCGAGCCCTCACTTTCCTTTCATGATTTGCGTTTGGTCTATTCCCCAAAAACCAAAGGATACCAGCACCATGGCTTCATCTGCTTCTTCTTCTTTCGCCCCATCTTTCAGAGAGTACTTGGAAAGCTAACGTAGAATAACAAACACTGAAATTCGTTCTTATTATGTCATAAACATTAGCGACATGCTGTGTGACAACGCCGAAAATGGCGCTTCTTCAAGTGGAGGAAGTGGATTATGATTTGCACCCACAATGCTGTGCTGATGGAACACGTGCACTAAACAAAAGTGATTTAAATACGTCTTTCCAGCATTTTGTAGTTGTATATTTTGGGGGATTTGATCCGATATAATCGGAATTTAATAATCACACCACATTTTCATATTATTTTATGTTTTTCTGCTCATTTCGCGTCATTTCAATGTATTCTGTGCTGGTGTAATAACTGTAATGTCCACATGGGCGCGACATTGCACCATACTATTGTGTGGTGATGAAGGCGTCAATGCTGAAATCAATTCAAATGTAGATCTATGTAGTCATTGACTGAGACCTGCTGACTGATATCGTGACTTGAATAAATACGAACATATTGAGTTGCGGGCCCATCCCTCCTTATAATAGAACAACAACAATTAAGCAATAAGACATGTGGTATATGGCCAATATACCAGCGCTAAGGACTTTTCTTACGCGGAGTGCCTGATACAGCCGATTAGGCGTGGTATGTTGGCCATATAGCACAACCCCCCGATGTGCCTTATTGCTATTATAAACTGGTTACTAACGTAATCAGAGAAGTAAAAATACATGTTTTGTCATGCCCGTGGTATACAGTCTGATATACCACGGCTATCAGACAATCAGCATTCAGGCTCGAATCACCCAGTTTATAATACTGAACAGCACCAACTTGCAATGCATGCCATGCATTATGATATGGATTTTCAATTTAATTTGATTAAATAAAATGTTCTATAAAAATGTATTAGATCAGTACATAGACTCAATAGGGCCTATATTGTGAGTCCCCCAGCTCAGTGCCTTGCATATAAGCCAGACTAATTTGAATAACTGAAAATAACTATACCCAAAGCTGTGCTCGGCAGTCTGAGCAGAAAGGAAACAATACATCTACTTCAGACAATGTCCATCTTCACCCTCCCTCCCTTTCTCTATTTCTCTCCCCTCCCTCCCTTTCTCTATTTCTCCCCCCTCCCTCCCATTCTCTCTCCAAGGTAAATGATTCATTTGGAAAATTGGATATTTATGCAAGTGAGTAAACACAACAGAAGCCAATTTCAGGGCTCCTAATGAATGTTAAATTGTATAAATTGGGAGCTGCTGTTGATTCCCATAGGCAGTGACTAGACTGAAGAGAGACCACAGTGGCAGGCCTCCCTTCTCTGAATGAATTAGGGGAGACTCTTGTACTCAAGCATTTATTTTATTTGTATATATTTTATTTTACTTTTATTTATTTTTTTACAATAAACAAAAACACACATTAACGAAAACAATAGACAGCTTAACCTTCTACATACATTTCCACAAATATGAATGATATCCCACTTGCTCAGACCCACATGTTCCCACCATATCCACACCCAATGTTGTTTCTAATGCTTGTAAGACTTCAAATTGTTTTATGTTGTTTCTGTCTGTAGCCAGATTTTAAAATATATATTTAAATAATAAGGCATGTAATTTCGTTCATTATGTTCCAACACTCCCTCCATCAATATCAGTCATTTTTAAGTCTTGGTTCCAATAGTTTCTATATGTTTTTAATAGATTGTCAGTTGAATAGGCTTTCTGCAAGGTTTTGTACATCTGGCCTATTCAATGGCGACCCGTCATTTTCAGCTAATGTTATTTTTGCATTAATACGTGTCACATGTTAGTTTGCAAACAATGTCAATAAAATACAATTAAATAATTGAGTTAATAAAGCCACATACAAACTTTTTTTTGCTTTCTTGAGTAAGGCAGCTCCAAAATGCAGGTGTTTCAGCCTAACTCAGTACTTTCTATGGTGGTGGGGCAGCCAGCGGAAAATACAGAGCGTAAGAGTTTGTAATGTTCTCTAGTTGCGCAGTGATTAGCTCAGTGTTCTGTCACTCATGGGGAGCTCGAAAACTCAAGCCCCTTGGGGTGCTGCCATAGAGTTACATTAGAAGTGCCCATCCAAGAAGACTCAAGGTCTTTGGCCACAGATAAAATGACCTCAAATCCCGTTATATCTACAGTAGCTTTGATTGGACTGATCATGTCAACATCATACTTTCCTAATCTTAGCTAGCAGTCATCAACATGAATCAAGATGACAATCTACTGGTAAATCCTTTTTAATCCTTGTCATATGAAGATAAATAATGAAGATAAATTATAGATAAAACGTATCGGTGCACATCGGCCATTGGACCTAAACATTACACAACAAATTGGAAATCGCAAATTCAGCAATGAGTGGTTTGGAAGGAATCAGTGGCTAACTGCAAGCATTGCAAAGCAATCACTAGCCTGCTATTCAGTGGTGGCTGTGTTGTCCCAAGTCTGGGTTTAAGGATCTTTTTTACAATGAAAATTATAAACATTCAACATTGGCCATGCTGTCAATCCATCATAATTTCTGACGCGCTCAAAACAACTGTTAACTCGTAATTGGGAAATCTCACCAGTGAGTTCAAGTCAACTGGGAAAACAGGAAAAAACGAGCTCCGACTGGGAATATACTTTTTGAACGGTCATCCAACTCGGAATTGTAAGTCGGGAACTCTGGCCTTTTTCTAGAGCTACGACCTGAAGATCACTGACGTCATCATCATTCAACCTTGTTTTTTTCAGAGTTCCCAGTTGTATTGAAAGCACCATAAATCCAGAGAATGCCAGACTTTGATGACTAACTTTGATGACAAAATCTGCCCACAAAGGACCGCCGCCCCACCTTCCTGTTCAAGTGAGCACAGCACAACAAGGTCCAAAAAATGTCTTGTATGCTGCTGCATAAATTATGTAATATTCCAGGGAGATATGTATACTGTAGCTAAGAAAGTAATACTAAGTGTATGTTGTGTAATAAGCTGTTAGTAGCCCATGTGCCGCACCCTAATAATTTGGTCTATTTTTCCCTCAATTAATTTCACCTAACGTTACTGTTTTGACTTGGTGTACAGGGAGAACATTGTAAGAACGGCCCATGTTCTGAATTCTGTCGCTGCATATTTCAAAAGTGCTGAACAAATAGTTATATTGACTACGTCCGTCCTAGCTCGCTCATTAATGTCTTAATCGGCATTACGGATCGCCTCTTATCCGCTTGTCGTCCCCTTATGCCATAGTTTCTACATCTCAATTGTCAGTAGAAACCACATTTGTTTAAGCAAGTCAGCCCTATCCGCTATGTTTTTTTTAAAGACAGTAAATGAGGCTGAATTAACGGTTTGGATGCCAGACAAGGCTCCGCTGATAGCCAGGTGTAGCAGTGGTAAAGTGTTGGGACTGCTGTTGGGACTTTGCTTTTGGGACAGTTTTACAGTGCATTCGGAAAGTACTCAGACCCTTTGACTTTTTCCACATTTTGTTACGTTACAGCCTTACTCTAAAATTAATACAATAATTTTTTTCCCTCATCAATCTACACACAATTCCCCATAACGACAAAGTGAAAAACGTTTTTTATAAATTGTTGCAAATGTATTAAAAAATATAAACTGAAATTCCTTATTTACATAAGTATTCAGACTCTTTGCTATGAGACTCAAAATTGAGCTTAGGTCAATCATGTTTCCATTGATCATCCTTGAGATGTTTCTATAACTTGATTGGAGTCCACCTGTGGTAAATTCAATTGATTGGACATGATTTGGAGAAGCACAAACCTGTCTAAGGTCCCACAGTTGACAGTGCATGTCAGAGCAAAAGCCAAGCCATGAGGTCGAAGGAATTGTCCACAGAGCTCTGAGACAGGATTGTGTCGAGGCACAGATCTGGGGAAGGGTACCAAAACAATTCTGCAGAATTGGATGTCCCCAAGAACACAGTGGCCTCCACCATTCTTAAATGGAAGAAGTTTGGAACCACCAAGACTCTTCCTAGAGCTGGCCACCTGGCCAAGCTTAGCAATCGGGGGAGAAGGGCCTTGGTCAGGAAGGTGATAAAGAACCCAATGGTCGCTCTGACAGAGCTCCAGAGTTCCTCTGTAGAGATGGGAGAATCTTCCAGAAGGACAACCATCTCTGCAGCACTCAACCAATCAGGCCTTTATGGTAGAGTGGACAGACAGAAGCCACTCCTCAGTAAATGACACATGACAGCCCGCTTGGAGTTTGCAAAAAGGCACCTAAAGACTCTCAGACCATGAGAAACAAGATTCTCTGGTGTGATGAAACCAAGATTGAACTCTTTGGCCTGAATACCAAGCGTGACGTCTGGAAGAAACCTGGCACCATCCATAGGGTGAAGCATGGTGGTGGCAGCATCATGCTGTGGGGATGTTTTTCAGTGGCAGGGTCTGGGAGACTAGTCAGGTTCACCTTCCAACAGGACAATGACCCTAAGCAACCAGCCAAGACAACGCAGGAGTGGCTTTGGGACAAGTCTCTGAATGTCCTTGAGTGGCCTAGCCAGAGAACGGACTTGAACTCGATCGAACATCTCTGGAGAGACCTGAAAATAGCTGTGCACTGATGCTCCCCATCCAACTTGACAGAGCTTGAGAGGATCTGCAGAGAAGAATAGGAGAAACTCCCCAAATACAGGTGCGCCAAGCTTGTAGCTTCAAACTCAAGAAGACTCAAGGCTGTAATCGCTGCCAAAAGTGCTTCAACAAAGTACTGAGTAAAGGGTCTGAATACTTATGTAAATGTGATTTTCAGTTTTTTACTACATTTGTAAAAATGTCTAAAAACCTGTTTTTGCTTTGTCATTACGGGGTATTGTGTGTATATTGGCAACGTGAAAAAACGATTTAATTAGTTTTAGAATAAGGCTGTAACATAACAAAATGTGGAAAAAGTCAAGCAGTTTGAATACTTCCCGAATGTACTGTATGTAGGCTCTAACAGTTTGTGGGCACCATTTGTCACCTTTATAGTGCAATTAATGTATTGGTTAGGGTTGTGTTGTGTAGAGGCTTTGCTGGCATGTGCACCCCCCCCCCCCCCCCCCCCCCCACCCACCTAATTATTTTTTTTGCCCCACCAAGATTTACATTCTAAAATTGCTACTGGACCTATCTATCATATGAGTATCTGTTTCTGACTCAAGTAGAATTCCCTCAACGTTGCTCTGATGTCCAAAAGCTCTTATGGTCAACATTTTGTTGCATATATTTGAAAATGTCTACATTGTTCTGTCCAAAAGGACTTTCTAATTCTGCCATGAAAAAGTTGCATTTTCTATTAGCATGTCATTTAAGATTTCTATGTCTTCAGTTTTCCACGTGAGCCAATTTACCGGTCAATTCTGAAAAGCTGTCCACGGATTGTTCCATAAGGGTGTGTTTTCAGGAAGTGGTAGTGGTTCTTGTAGAATGCGTTTCATTTTCTTCCATGTTGTTATAGTGTTCTTAACTGTGAAGTTGTTCATGTTCTTAGCGTCATCCTTTGAAAACAGACAAGTGAAAAGATTCTGGGGATAAACGTTTAGTGCATTTAACAATATGTCGCAGGTAAAAGCCTCGGGTGGTTGAGTTGATACAATTCCAAATCTGGAAGTTCAAATCAAATCAAATGTTACTGGTCACATACACATGGTTAGCAGATGTTAATGCGAGTGCAGCGAAATGCTTGTGCTTCTAGTTCCGACAGTAATATCTAACAAGTAATGTAACAAAATTACAACGACTACCTTATACACATACATGTAAAGGGATGAATAAGAATATGTACATATAATTATATGGATGAGCGATGGCTGTGCGGCATAGGCAAGAGTCAGTGCATGGTATAGAATACAGTATTGTCACGCCCTGACCATAGTTTACTTTGTATTTTCTATGTTTTGATTGGTCAGGGTGTGATCTGAGTGGGTATTCTATGTTTCATGTCTTGTTTGTCTATTTCTATGTTCAGCCTGATATGGTTCTCAGTCAGAGGCAGGTGTTCGTCATTGTCTCTGATTGGGAACCATATTTAGGTAGCCTGGGTTTCACTGTGTGTTTGTGGGTGATTGTTCCTGTCCTTTGTGTCCTTAGTGTTAGTTTGCACCAGTTTAGGCTGTTTCGGTTTTCATTACGTTTATTATTTTGCACTGTTTGTATTTAGATTCGTGTTGCTATAGTCAATAAACATGGATCGTAATCTACACGCCGCATTTTGGTCCGACTCTCCTTCTCACGAAGAAAACCGTTACAGAATCACCCACCACCAACGGACCAAGCAGCGTGTCAACAGGCAGGAGCAGCGCGAGGAGAAGCGCAATAAGGATTTCTGGACATGGGAGGAAATCCTCGACGGGAGAGGACCCTGGGCTAAACCAGGGGAGTGTAGCCGCAGTAAGGTGCAGCGGGAGAAGAAACAACAGGAACAGCCCAAGGAGGAGTACAGTATGGAGTATACTACTTGGGAGGAGATCGACAGGTGGGCGGCCGACCCAGGGAGAGTGCCGGAGCCCGCCTGGGATTCGCTGGAGCAGTGCGAGGAAGGTTACCGTAGAATGGAGGCGGTGAAAGCAGAGAGGCGCTGGTATGAGAAGGCAGCTCGGCGACGCGGATGGAAGCTTGAGAGGCAGCCCCAAAAATTTCTTGGGGGGGGGGGCTAACAGGGAGTATGGCTATGCCAGGTAGGAGACCTGGGCAGACTCCCTGTGCTTACCGGGGGGCTAGAGAGACCGGACAGGCACCGTGTTATGCAGTGGTGCGCACGGTGTCTCCAGTGCGGGTGCATAGCCCGGTGCGGTATATTCCAGCTCCGCGTGTCTGCCGGGCTAGATTGAGCGTCGAGCCTAATGCCATGAAGCCAGCTCTACGCAGCTGGTCCCCAGTGCGTCTCCTTGGGCCGGTTTACATGGCACCAGCCTTGCGCTCGGTGTCTCCGGTTCGCCTGCATAGTCCAGTGCGGGCTATTCCACCTCGCCGCTCGGTGCTCAAGAGCTCCAGTGCGCCTGCACGGTCCGGTTTTTCCAGTACCACCTCCACACCCCAGCCCTCCGGTAGCAGCTCCCCGCACCAGGCTTCCTGTGCGTGTCCTCGGCCCAGTACCACCAGTGCCAGCACCACGCATCAGGCCTACAGTGCGCCTCGCCTGTCCAGCGCTGTCGGAGCCCTCCTCCTCTCCAGCGCTGTCGGAGTCTCCCGCCTGTTCAGAACTGCCAGTTAGCATAGAGCTGCCAGTTAGCATAGAGCTGCCAGTCTGCAAGGAGCTGCCAGTCTGCAAGGAGCTGCCAGTCTGCATGGAGCTGCCAGTCTGCATGGAGCTGCCAGTCTGCATGGAGCTGCCAGTCTGCAAGGAGCCGCCAGAGCTGCCTGTCTGCAGGATGCCGCCAAAGCTGCCAGTCTGCAAGGAGCCGCCAGAGCTGCCAGTCTGCAAGGAGCCGCCAGAGCTGCCAGTTAGCATGGAGCAGCCAGGGCCGCCAGTCAGCATGGAGCAGCCAGGGCCGCCAGTCAGCATGGAGCAGCCAGGGCCGCCAGTCAGCATGGAGCAGCCAGGGCCGCCAGTCAGCATGGAGCAGCCAGGGCCGCAAGTCAGCATGGAGCAGCCAGGGCCGCAAGTCAGCATGGAGCAGCCAGGGCCGCCAGTCAGCATGGAGCAGCCAGTCAGCATGGAGCAGCCAGAGCAGCCAGTCAGCATGGAGCAGCCAGAGCTGCCAGTCAGCATGGAGCAGCCAGTCAGCATGGAGCAGCCAGAGCTGCCAGTCAGCATGGAGCAGCCAGTCAGCATGGAGCAGCCAGAGCTACCAGTCATCATGGAGCAGCCAGTCAGCATGGAGCAGCCAGAGCTGCCAGTCGACCAGACTCTTCCAGAGCTGCCAGTCATCCAGACTCTTCCAGATCTGCCAGTCGTCCAGACTCTTCCAGATCTGCCAGTCGACCAGACTCTTCCAGATCTGCCCGTCTTCCAGATCTGCCAGTCGTCCAGACTCTTCCAGATCTGCCAGTCGTCCAGACTCTTCCAGATCTGCCAGTCGTCCAGACTCTTCCAGATCTGCCAGTCGTCCAGACTCTTCCAGATCTGCCAGTCGTCCAGACTCTTCCAGATCTGCCAGTCGTCCAGACTCTTCCAGATCTGCCAGTCGACCAGACTCTTCCAGATCTGCCAGTCGACCAGACTCTTCCAGATCTGCCAGTCGACCAGACTCTTCCAGATCTGCCAGTCGACCAGACTCTTCCAGATCTGCCAGTCGACCAGACTCTTCCAGATCTGCCAGTCGACCAGACTCTTCCAGATCTGCCAGTCGTCCAGACTCTTCCAGATCTGCCAGTCGTCCAGACTCTCCCAGATCTGCCAGTCGTCCAGACTCTCTCAGATCCGCCAGTCGACCAGATTCTCCCAGATCCGCCAGTCGACCAGATTCTCCCAGATCCGCCAGTCGACCAGATTCTCCCAGATCCGCCAGTCGACCAGATTCTCCCAGATCCGCCAGTCGACCAGATTCTCCCAGATCCGCCAGTCGACCAGATTCTCCCAGATCCGCCAGTCGACCAGATTCTCCCAGATCCGCCAGTCGACCAGATTCTCCCAGATCCGCCAGTCGACCAGATTCTCCCAGATCTGCTAGTCGACCAGGATCTGCTGAAACCGCCAGCCAGCCAGGTTCTGGTAGTTTCTACTACCTGCCTGGGCTTCTTCTCAGTGCTGAGCTTCTTCTCAGTGCTGAGCTTCCTCTCAGTGCTGAGCTACCCATCTGTCCCGAGTTACCTCTGTCCCGAGCTGTCCCTCTGTCCCATGTTATCATTGTGGTGGGTAACCTATTTTGGGACGTTTAGGAGGGGGATTAAAACTGTCATGGAGTGGGGTCCACGTCCAGCGCCAGAGCCGCCACCGCGGACAGATGCCCACCCAGACCCTCCCCTATAGGTTCAGGTTTTGCGGCCGGAGTCCGCACCTTGGGGGGGGGTACTGTCACGCCCTGACCATAGTTTACTTTGTATTTTCTATGTTTTGATTGGTCAGGGTGTGATCTGAGTGGGTATTCTATGTTTCATGTCTTGTTTGTCTATTTCTATGTTCAGCCTGATATGGTTCTCAGTCAGAGGCAGGTGTTCGTCATTGTCTCTGATTGGGAACCATATTTAGGTAGCCTGGGTTTCACTGTGTGTTTGTGGGTGATTGTTCCTGTCCTTTGTGTCCTTAGTGTTAGTTTGCACCAGTTTAGGCTGTTTCGGTTTTCATTACGTTTATTATTTTGCACTGTTTGTATTTAGATTCGTGTTGCTATAGTCAATAAACATGGATCGTAATCTACACGCCGCATTTTGGTCCGACTCTCCTTCTCACGAAGAAAACCGTTACAAGTATATACATAAGAGATGAGTAATGTAGGATATGTAAACATTATATAAAGTGCCGTTATTTACAGTAACTAGTGATACCTTTATTATATCCATTTATTACATTTCTTAAAGTGGCCAGAGATTTGAGTCTGTATTTTGGCAGCAGCCACTCTATGTTAGTATTGGCTGTTTAACAGGCGGCTGGCCTTGAGATAGGAGCTGTTTTTCAGTCTCTCGATCCCAGCTTTAATGCACCTGTACTGACCTCGCCTTCTGGATGATGGCGGGGTGAACAGGCAGAGGCTCAGTTGGTTGTTGTCCTTGATGATCGTTTTGGCATTCCTGTGGTGTAGGTGTCCTGGAGGGCAGGAAGTTTGCCCCCGGTGATGTGTTGTGCAGACCGCACTATCCTCTGGAGAGCTTTGCGGTTGTGGTGGGAGCAGTTGCCTACCAGGTGGTGATACAGCCCAAGAGGATGCTCTCGATTGTGCATCTGTAAAAGTTTGAGTGTTTTAGGTGACAAGCCAAATTTCTTCAGCCTTCTGAGGTTGGAAAGGCGCTGTTGCGCCTTCTTCACCACGCTGTCTGTGTGGGTGGACCATTTCAGTTTGTCCGTGATGTGTACGCCGAGGAACTTAAAACTTTCCACCTTCTCCACTACTGTCCCGTCAATGACGTTGAGTGAGAGGTTATTCTCCTGACACCACACTCCGAGGGCCCTCACCTCCTCCCTGGAGAGGGCTGAGAATGCACCCTTGTGGGGACCCAGTGTTGAGGATCAGTGGGTGGAGATGTTGTTTCCTATCCTCACCACCTGGGGGGCGGCACGTCAGAAAGTCCAGGACCCAATTGCACAGGGCGCAGTCGAGTTTGGAGGGTACTGTGGTGTTAAATGCTGAGCTGTAGTCGATGAACAGCATTCTTACATAGGTATTCCTCTTGTCCAGATGGAATAGGGCAGTGTGCAGTGTGGTGGCGATTATGTTGTCTGTGGACCTATTGGGGCAGTAAGCAAATTGGAGTGGGTCTAGGGGATCAGGTAGGGTGGAGGTGATATGATCCTTGACTAGTCTCTCAAAGCACTTCATGATGACATAAGTGAGTGCTACGGGGCGATAGTCATTTAGTTCAGTTACCTTAGATTTTTTGGGAACAGGAACAATGGTGGCCATCTTGAAGCATGTGGGCACAGCAGACTCGGATATGGATTGATTGAATATGTCCGTAAACACACCAGCCAGCTGGTCTGCGCATGCCCTGAGGGCGCAGCATGGGATGCCGTCTGGCCGGCAGCCTTGCGAGGGTTTACACGTTTAAATGTTTTACTCATGTTGGCCATGGTGAAGGAGAGCTCACAGGCTTTGGTAGCGGGCCGTATCAGTGGCACTGTATTGTCCTCAAAGCGAGCAAAGAAGTTGTTTAATTTGTCTGGAAGCAGGACGTTGATGTCCGCGATGGGGCTGCTTTTCTTTTTGTAATCCGTGATTGACAGTAGACAGTAGACCCTGCCACATACGTCTCAGCTGTTGAATTGCTACTCTACTTTGTCTCTAACCACCCTTAGACTTAGGGAAATATAAACCTTTCCTATTTATTTTCTGAGTTTTATTTGCCCATATAAAGTCTGTTATGGCCAAGTATACTAAGAATGTCTCCTGTGGGGTAATTAGTGTTACCGAAAACAAATACAAAAAGTTCGAGAGCCTTGCCATTCTAAAGGTTTATTCTACCTTTAAGATTCATGGGGAGATTATTATTGTCCAATTATTTCTGCAAGCGGATCATTTGCCAGTGCAAACAGGAAGGGGGAGAGAGGACATCCCTGTCTTGTGACCCTTTCTAAAGCAATTTCTTCAGATAATGTATTATTTGTGTATATTCTTGCTTTAAGGGTATTTATATTTTTATGAAACATATTTCAGTTGGAAAGTTGAATGTTTACAAAGTTTTGAATAGAAAACACCACTTAAGACGGTCGGTTGAAAGCCTTTTCCAGACAGCCATTATTGATGTCCTCACATATTTCATTGATTACTTTGTTTTCCTCAAGGCCACTTCGGCCACTCAGGCTAGAGCACTCACCAGACACTATTTGGAAAGTTAATCTGGTTTTGTGACTGAACCAGCTTTGGTCCAAGGAGGTATTTTCGCACAACAGCCCTGACCACAGAGAAAGACTGGTGTGTGTGTGTCTGGATACTATGATGTTTGGAGCGAGGCAAAACACAATTGGGTTTGTTGAGATATCTTCACAACGCTGAGGCCTTTTCTCTATTGGTCCCTTGTTGTCTCCATGGTTTGTCTATCTGAAAGAGGCCTTAGTCTACTCTAGACAATCAGTTTGCTGAACAGTCATCTCAAGGGGGGGGGGGGGGGCAGTTAAACAAAAGGCATTGAATGATAATGGTCTTTCAAAACACATGTGCAGGTTGAATCATAAATAACACCAAGAGGTCAGAATACGTTTCATTATAAAAACAGTTGATTTTATTCCAGTATTCAGTATTTACATATAAAATCTACAAAATATGCACTTGTTAAAATATTGTCAGTTACCACTATGTTCCGTATCAGACCTTATATACAATCAACAAATACACAGGATAATTTACACATCACATTGTAGACCAATTCAAGAATCAACAACAATTGTATGTTAAAATATTAATTTGTTAATAATTAATCTTATTATTTATTTTGTGTGAAGCAGAATAACGTGAGGTTAATTTAAAGTACACGCTTGAGATGTTGTATTGGATGCTGTGTTTGCTTCATCAGGAGAACACGTCACATCTCAACCAGCCAAGGCTCAAATTAGAATTGGTCCCAGATCTGTTTGTGCTCTTACCAACTCCATTGCTGTCATTGTCAAGCCACAGATGTTGGTACCAGTCTGTTCCTGGTACCATGTCAACTCCATGTCACTCATTGACAATGACAGCAATGGAGTTGGTAAGAGCACAAACAGATCTGGGACCAATTCTAATTTGAGCCTTGGCTGGTTGAGATGCGACGTGTTCTCCTGATGAAGCAAACACAGCATCCAATACAACATGACTTCGCTTTCTCCTTAATAAGGGCATTGACAGTACAGTACTAACTGAAGGCTAACTCTGGAGGGAGGGACCTATTCACATGTAGCACCATTTCCACAGTCTGTAACGGAGTTAAATATTGAATACCTATCAATAAGTCTGTGCTAGAGGGAGAATGCTGATGTTCAACTCAACCAGTACTCGTGGCAGAAGGCAACATATTCCCCTATTAATAAAACAGTACATGTTCTCTGTAGTGCACTGTCGTTTGTATGCTATTGGTTAAGGGACGGTTTTGGCAACAGTCAGGAACACAGAGGGTTTGAACATCACATATATCTTTGTTTCAACTTCCATTTGCACATGACAAAATAATGTAAGTCAGTGTAACCCGGATGATACTGTGCACTCCTCCAATACTGTCCACTCCTGCAAACGGCACACACACCAAAGGCAACAACGAAAACGTAAGCCAATTCTCCCTGCAAATATCTAGCTTGAGTACCGATCTCTTCCTGCTTTAGCCATTTGTCTTGCCAGACATATGGTGAAAGGCAACGATGTAGCATCGCTGAATGTATAAACAGTCAGGTAACCAAAGAAAGATCAGGAAGTTGGAACAAAACCATATCACGTCAGATGTACTCAGTACAGTGTAACATGTCAACAGTGGAACATTTCATAGCTTCAGTCCAGACTTACAGATAACAGTACTATAGTATGACAGATCGAAGACATGTGTATCATAACAATCTCCAACCCTATGAAATTGTCCTTCAATGAAGCTAGCTGTCATATTAACCTCTTTCTTACAGCTATAGGCACCATTGGGTTTAAAAAGAGATGCTGCCATAGTCTGTTCCATACGGTACTCTAAAATGAAGATACAAATTCTGAAGTCTTGGACCTAGATAGTTATGTTCCATTGGATCTGAGGTACGTAGTTGGCCCTCTCAGTTTGCCCTCACAGGCTGGGGGAGGTCACGGCGTGGGGGGGAGGTCACGGCGTGGGGGGGAGCCGGACGTCCAGCAGGCTGTAGGCGAAGACGTTCCAGAAGACAGCACAGAGGACAAAGAGGAAGTAGACTGAGAAGAAGATCCAGAATAGAGACTGCTCTTGGAGACGCTGCTCGTAGTTCTGGAGGACTACAACCCCCAGGGTGAGCCCCACCATCACACCCCCCAGGTGGGCCACAAAGCTTGGGTTGGGGCAGGGCGGGAAGGCCGGCGGGTAGAACCTCAGCCACACGGCACGGCCGAACTCCACACTCACTGACGAGGGGGGAAAGAGAAGCGTTACCATAATGCTCTTAATAGTCCTGTTTCCATAGTGAACAAGTGATATTGTCTTTTTTAGTTTATTGTAAATACTGCTGTGTTTATCTCTTACAAATCACGGTAACTTGCCAAATTGTAAGCGTATGCTTATACTAAAGTGAAAAATAAGAAGTTGGATAAGTACTATAAAGGTTGAGACCACAACAAACCCGTCCTCATCGCTCACATTAATCTTACATGAGTGGGAATGTTCTTTCTAAGCGTCTATTGCTAGCCACAGGGCCCTTCCTGTCTCCAAACCTACATCCACCACGGTATTAACTAGGTCAAGAGCAAGGTTATTGTAATAGTACGCAAGACCGGAGGTCCCTCTAGCGACTTTGTTTTTTAATGATCAAAATAAACCGTGTGCTGGTTTTGGTTACCTGCAGGCTGTGGCTAGTCACACAGTGGTGTAGGGACTGACTGGTGATTATCAGATATGATTTGAATATAGAGAAACTTCAGAGTTTAGACAGACTTACTGCAGACCAGAGCCATGGCCATCCGGAACAGCTTAAACTGACATTTCATACCCGACCAGTTCTGGGGAGAGAGGAGCAGAGTGAGTTGATGAGAAAAGGAGTAAGAGAGAGAGAGAGAGAGAGAGCGCAAGATAAAAGGTTTATGATTCAGGCCAGGAGTTTTCCCATGTTAGATGGACCTGGGTTTGTCCCTGACCATGTAACCTGACCAGGAAAAACTCCTGGCCCTATTAATCATGATCCACGACACTAAGCCTCTTTCATTACCTTCATAAATCAAATCAAATCAAATTACCTTCATAAGATAGTAATGTAACAGACACCTATATCCAAAGACACCTATATCCAAAGACACCTATATCCAAAGACACCTATATCCAAAGACACCTATATCCAAAGACACCTATTTCCAAAGCGACTTACAGAACTGTCAACATTCAGAGTGACACATAGATTACAACAATAACATATCTTTCCCCTTCCATGATAGCTTTCAGAGTCAACAAAGATATCATGTGATGACCCTTGATCTTCTCCCCTTTCTTGCTGTTGTAGTAAATCAAATTTGTCTGAGAGGAGGAAGGACCACCGAGGATTGTAAAGTGCCCACCGGTGTAAATATTTGATGACAGGGACCATCCAATCATATAGACAGCAGTATGGCCTTATCGGCCCCTACTTCTAAGGTTATGACTTTGTAGGGTAGTATGCATGGATCGAATCAAATCAAAATCAAATCATTTTTTTTATATAGCCCTTCGTACATCAGCTGATATCTCAAAGTGCTGTACAGAAACCCAGCCTAAAACCCCAAACAGCAAGCAATGCAGGTGTAGAAGCACAGTGGCTAGGAAAAACTCCCTAGAAAGGGAATCAATCAGAGCACAGCTAAGGTCAAAGGTGAATTTACATGCAGCCTCAGAATGGGAGAAAATCAAGTTATGACAATTATCTAATTACACTCTTTAACACTACACAGTGCACACACACTCACGTGCAACATACACACGCACACACACACACACACATTCCACACTTTCAACACTAGATAGTCGACACACCCTTCCACTCTTTGTAAATGGGAAAGATGAAAGGCAGGAATGTATGGAATCCATAGACTGACAGAGCACCTGCTGTGCCCCAGAATGCCCTGCTTTGATGCCACATGATGTATATCTGAGCATGATAGTCATCTCATGACAAGAGGGCTGCTCCTGCTCTGACACACACACACACACACACCATGACGACGTTGGCCAGGTGTGCTGAGACCAGGGCGTAGACTCCTCCAGACGACCCCACCACCGGAGCAGTCATATCAGTGACAGACACGGCCAGGGAGCCTGCCAGGGTCAGAGGTCAGAGGTTAGAATCAATCAAATAATCAATCAACTTCATATTCACTGGATCAATAGAGCAAATTCATATTGAATATGTCAATTCATATCCATCGCTATAATGTATCTCAGAGCAGCTTCGAATAATGATAATTGATTCAATGAGCAGCTTCAAATAAATAGCATTCCCAGGTAGAAACAGTAGATACTGTACACGAACACTCCTGATGTTTTTTGTCGTTGTATTGAAGCACAAACAGAGGCCTACATTGGTCAATGAGTCCCCATTGACCATTTTAAGAATAATACGTATCAACACAGTCTGTTAGGAGATTCTTGGTGTTACACTGAATGGAGCTTACCACTGGTACCATGGTGGCACCTATTCACCCACATTCACAGGAGAGTCAACCAGGCATTGATAGGAGTGAATATGGGGCAAGTGAAAGATTGAATACCCAGTGAAAATTGGTGTAATACAACCAGAGCAACAGACACACCCAGAGCAACAGACACACCCAGAGCAATAGAGAACTGCTTGTGATCTCCACTGTGTGTGTGCGCGTGTGTAGGTATGGCTGCTGTCATGAAGAGTCTGCTCTGTGGGAGCTTCATTATAGTAGACCCCTTTCCTGCAGTCAAATTACCTGCAGCCTCATAGGTGGAATGTTTTTCATATTTTTCATAATTTCATAATTAATCAACATTATTTCAAAAATCCCGTAGAAAATCCGGTGTTTCTATCTCAAACGGTTTTGTTATATTTCAGTCTTCTGGAATGTATACAAAGTGTAATACTGGGATGCAAACTCAAAATGTAAACCCATAACCATGTGTGTGGGGTGTATACTTTTGTTCCAAAGTAGATTTGTTGAAGACTACCAAGAAACCCTTTGTTAAAAGGTTAAATCCCCATACGATAATAAGTCATCACAATCAGGCTGCTATTACTGGAAGGAAAACAGCCAGGGGTGAGCCCAGCCACACCCAGCCACCCACACACACACCCACACCCACACACAGGTAGAAAATACCACATTGTCATACTTGAGTAAAAGTAAGTCACCAAGTAAAATATCACCAAGTAAAGTCACCAAGTAAAATATTACATGAATAAAAGTTTAAAATGATTGTTTTAAATATACTTAAGTATCAAATGTAATTGCTCAAATATACTGAAGTATCAAAAGTAAAAGTATAAATCATTTCACATTCCTTATACTAAGCAAACTAGACAGCACCATTTTTTTGGTTTTGTATTTTACAGACAGCCAGGAACACTCCAACACTCTGGCCATCATTTACAAATGAAGCCTTTGTGTTTAGTGAGTCTGCCAGATCAGAGGCAGTAGGGATGACCAGGGTTGTTCTCTTGATAAGTGTGTGAACTGTCCTGATAAGCTTTCAAAACGTAACAAGTACTTTTGGGTGTCAGGGAAATGTATGTAGTAAAAAGTACATTATTTTCTTTAGGAATGCAGTGAAGTAAAAGTAATAGTTGTAAAAAATTTAAATAGTAAAGTACACCACTGCATATGTGAGGTCATGCAAATTACACATGCATGTACATAACACACACACGCGCGCGCTCGCGCTCCATTCCCTTTGATTTGAGGGAGATGGAGGACAAGTCTGATCTACCTTTTTCAGTGTAACATCAATATTCCTTTAAGGAGGACAGTGAGGAAGTACTGTATGTCAGACTAAAAAGAGAGACACTGAAGACAAAGAGACACTGAAGACACACACACACACACTGAAACCAAGCAGCCACTACATCATCACTTAGAAGTTTAACAGTACATCACATCATCAATTAACTAGAAAAGTATGAATGTACTGTATTATCTGAAATACCTGAACTAGCTGTAGTAGTTAGTGCTCTTCCTGAAGTAGGCTGTTACCAGGTGTCATTTAGATCAAAGCAGAGGAGGTGTGTGTGTAATTCAAATGTATTTAAGCATCAATCACTGAATGGAGATCTAAGCAGATGATTACATGTTTCCTGAGCCACACACACACAGTGACACACACACACACAGAGATAGCAAGAAATCTAGAAATGCATACAAAAAGGAGACACACACACACACACACCTGTTAGACAACACACACCGCCCTGGTTCCTCTGCTCAAGGTGTGTGTCGACAGATGGGAAGACCATTATTACCACTATTATCTCTGTTAATATTATTGTTTTATCACCGTGACAACCCCCACACCCACTAAAGGACTTCCTTCCCTTTGTAGTCTCTCTGGAGGCCCTCTGGGTCAGTTGTTGGGTGAGAAACTGACGTGTCATCTATCTTGTTTGTTGGTTAAACTTCCAAACTAGGACACCAAACTTGGAATCCTGCTGCCAAAGAGGGAACACTAAGTTTGGCCACATTATCTACACAGCATCAGTGCTACTCATCATCAGAGACCGGTAGAGAGTTCAAAGTCACTGACTGTCCTTTAAAACTTCAGAGTCATCTTATAATTATCACAGATACTGAAAGTGGTAATTTAGTGTTTCTCTCTCTCTCTCTGTGTCTGTGTGTGTGTGTGTGTCTGTGTGTGTGTGTGTGTGTGTGTGTGTGTATGAAATCCCCAAAAGTAGTAAAACAAGAGGACATTTGGACGGCCCCATGAGGACAAAAACGATTTTAGGCTTAGGGGTTAGGTTTACAAATAGGGTAGGGTAGGAATTAGGGTAACGGTTAGGAGTTAGGTTTAGGGTTAGGGGTTAGGGTTAGGGGTTAGGGGTTAGGTTTAGGGTTAGGGGTTAGGTTTAGGGTTAAGGGTTAAGGAAAATAGGATTTTGAATGGAAGTCAATTTTAGGCCCCCACAAGGATAGTAAAACATGTGTGTTTTTGTTGTTTGTGCCTGCGTTCGATCATGAGTCTCTCTAAGTGACTATTTGCATTGCCCCCCCCCCCCCCCCTCTTCTACACTGCTGCTACTCTGTTATTATCTATGCATAGTCACTTTAATAACTCTACCTATATGTACATATTACCTCAATTACCTCGACTAACCGGTGCCCCCGCACATTGACTCTGTACCGGCACCCCCTGTATATAGTCTCGCTATTGTTATTTTACTGCTGCTCTTTAATTATTTGTTACTTTAATTTTTATTTTTGTAGGTATTTTTCTTAAAACTGCATTGTTGGTTAAGGGCTTGTAAGTAAGTATTTCACTGTAAGGTCTAACTACACCTGTTGTATTCGGCACATGTGACAAATAACATTTGATTTGATTTGTATTACAGTCTTAAAAATCCATATTGAGTATTGACCTCTCACTGGACACCTGAGTCCCTTTTGACCTCTGACCCTGTTGGTACAGCTGAGCACTCCTCTCCACCATAACAACATTTATCCAGGCAAAACAACACAGAAGACAAACTCCCTACACACACACACACCTCCTTCCAGTGGGTCGATATCTAATTAACCAGCAGGTTCCCGTGGGGACAGTGGCCCTCTCAGTACCACCATTATCTGTGTTATCTGGGGGGGGAGGGCACCACAGCTGGGACCAAAAGTATTCTGTGTACACACCCGTCTTCATACACAACCAGATATAAAGCCTCATACATATATACAGTATTTATATCCACAAACACACATGCCTATGTAAAACAAACACACACAAACTTTACACACACACACACACACACACACACGGAATGGGTCTCCCTAGTGGTGCAGCGGTCTAAGGCAGTGCATCACAGTGCTAGAGGCGTCACTGCAGACCCTGATTTGATCCCGGGCTGTGTCACAACCGGCCGTGATCGGGAGTCCCAGAGGGCGGCGCACAATTGGCCCAGCGTCGTCCGGGTTAGGCTGTCATTGTAAATAACCATTTGTTCTTAATTGACTTGCCTAGTTAAAAAGGTACACAATTACACACTCTGCTGGCAATCCCTTAACCTGCCCTTCTACAGCTTCTTCCCACCCACCCACAGGGCTATTATATCCTTGCTAAATATCCCCACACGTCTCCCAAACATCAACCATCTTCATCCAAGTATTTCCACTCCGAATGTTTCCTGAGCATTTAGTTTCCAGAGGGCAGCAGGCAGAAATCCCTGATAATGTTTGTTTGGCTCTAGAGGTAGTTTAAACTAAAGCTGGATTATCGCTCCACTCCTCATGTACACTGCATGATGAACACGCAGTGTAGAACATACCCCATGGTCACACGGTAATCTAGTGAGCACTGAGCCATACTGAGCCAAGTCGTGCTGGGCCAGGGGGGAAAGGGGAGAGAGGAGGGAGAGGAGGCAGAGGGAGAGAGGGGAGCCCTGGGCACTCAAATGACATTAGCAGCTAATGTCACAAGGAAGCTAGCAATGACATTTGCCTTCAAAGCCTCTTCCTCTCTCTGATGCATAGCATCCCAGTAGGCTTGGTCCTCTTCCTCTCTCTGATGCATAACATCCCAGTAGGCTTGGTCCTCTTCCTCTCTCTGATGCATAGCATCCCATTAGGCTTGGTCCTCTTCCTCTCTCTGATGCATAGCATCCCAGTAGGCTTGGTCCTCTTCCTCTCTCTGATGCATAGCATCCCATTAGGCTTGGTCCTCTTCCTCTCTCTGATGCATAGCATCCCAGTGGTCTTGATCCTCTTCCTCTCTCTGATGCATAACATTCCAGTGGTCTTGATCCTCTTCCTCTCTCTGATGCATAGCATCCCAGTGGTCTTGATCCTCTTCCTCTCTCTGATGCATAGCATCCCAGTGGTCTTGATCCTCTTCCTCTCTCTGATGCATAGCATCCCAGTGGGCTTGGTCCTCTTCCTCTCTCTGATGCATAGCATCCCAGTAGGCTTGGTCCTCTTCCTCTCTCTGATGCATAGCATCCCAGTAGGCTTGGTCCTCTTCCTCTCTCTGATGCATAGCATCCCAGTGGGCTTGGTCCTCTTCCTCTCTCTGATGCATAGCATCCCAGTAGGCTTGGTCCTCTTCCTCTCTCTGATGCATAGCATCCTAGTAGGCTTGGTCCTCTTCCTCTCTCTGATGCATAGCATCCCAGTAGGCTTGGTCCTCTTCCTCTCTCTGATGCATAGCATCCCAGTAGGCTTGGTCCTCTTCCTCTCTCTGATGCATAGCATCCCAGTAGGCTTGGTCCCTTTGCTCGCTCTCTCAATATTCATGGGCCTCCTATTGAACATGGACAAGTCTCTCTCTCCCCTTCTCTCTCTCTCTCCCTTGCATTCTCTCCTTTACCTCCCTCCCCCATTCTATCTCTCTCTGGAGTGTGTTTTGAGATGATCCCCTTCCACTTCTCTCTGTTGTTCTGGACCGGTGGGGGAACAACAAGAAAGCCTGTCAGAACACAAGCTCATCTGTCCCAGACATATGTGTTTTCTGAATGACTGTTCTCCAAACACAATGGGGTGAAACCTGAGAGCAGGGATTTGAATGTGTGCATGTGCGTGTGTGTGTGTGTGTGTGCACCTGCGCCCTGTGTGTGTGTGTCCATCCGTCAGTCTGTGTGTGTACCCTAGCCCAGTACTCACCTGCCAGTACGCCACACACGTAGACCAGTCCTATCCTCAGCGCTCCATGGACCATCTCAAGAGGGACTCCCACCAGCAGCTGCATGGCCATGTTCAGACCCAGGTGTTCTATCCTGCTGGGACACTCTCAATGAGCACCAGTCTAAACACCAGTCTAAATTCATTATCATTAAATTAGGCCAACCCGATGGTCGTAAGAAAGTGATGGATGGAAAGATGGATGGAGGGACGGCAATGTGTTGCTGAAAGATAATCGTGCCCACAGAGCATATAAGAGGGGGGGGGGACGACACTTACAGTAGCTCTAGGAAGCAGCTCATACCGCCATTATCAACAACAACACATGACTAAGGGCCAATGGTGACTGTGGATAATAAGCTTCTGGAGGGAAAGGAGTTAGCATCTAGGCTTTACTACAACATCAGAACTAGGCCAACTGTGTTGCAGCAGTGCTATCCACTGGTTTTGGCTCTAGTGCATCAACATTCTGGGAACACACCAATGTCTCAGTATTGATCCAGCATTTTGCTTGGCTCCTGCTGCCATGTGCTGGCAGTTGACACATTTGATGCGTCATCATTGGCTGAGATTTTAGCTTTGTCCTCTCAGTCCAACGATGGTGCTGGATCCCTACCAGGCTTTTACAGTGTCCCTCCTCTCCTCGCGCTATCTAGCTATCTGACCGGCTGTGTAGTGATCTGTCTGACTGTGATAAGTCCGGCATATTACACCCCTCCACAATGTAATCCCTTCACTGGGTCAACAACACTGCTGATCCCTTCCAATTGACAACAACACAAACAGAATGCACATATCAGCCCACAAACAGCACAGGACAACACTCCACTAAACCTACAGCTATGTTTTTAGGCGGTCTAGGACAACTTTAGTAGACTACCCTTGACCAAAGACAAAGCCATTTCCCAGCCACTTGAAACGCATCTCTGTTTTATCACGTTTTGGCTGCTTAACTCCTTATGTTTTCATCAACGTAAAAGCAGGAATTGACTTATTTTCCCACCTTTAAGCTGGCATTGAGTGTACAGTGCAGCAGCTCAGTGAAAACAGCATTGCGTTCTTTGTTTTCCTTTGTGGTCGTCTAGACAATGACAGTGATCCATGTATTTGTCTGTGCCATTGTTAAGAGACAACGGGATGTCTTCTCATAGGAACGTGTGTGTGTGTGTGTGTGTGTGTGTCCCTCTGGGACTGGTTAGCACTGGAAAATTAATAGTAATTTTAATCTCCAGTGGAACGTCCTTGTGTATTTGGACAGGGCCTTGCTTCTCCACAAGCCAATCAATATCGCCCTTGTCTCATTGTCAACTAGAATGATTCTCTCACTACACCAAGAGGGCACTTGTACGCTTCAACAAAACAACTCGTAGATTTGATTCTGTTTGGGTGTTTTTTTCTAGGGATACCTCCACTGAAGGGATTTTAAACCAATGTGTTCATAATATCTGAGGCTGAAACACACTGGGGGTTTTTGGCCTGGTTTTGTCATGCTATCGTTGCTATGGGATAAATGGGATGGTTAAAGTACATCCACTAAGCTGGGAGAGAGAGGGAGGGAGAGAGAGAGCGGGAGAGAGAGAACTCCTGTGTTTTGGATTCTGCTGTGGCACCCACACGTGTCAGTGCTGAGTACAGGCCCTGTGGGCATGAAGGACACATACGTGGATTGTGTGTGTGTGTGTGTGTGTGTTTGTAGCAGTCACAACACTGAACAACCTCTCCTGCACACACTGCTGATAGAGAGCCAGAGCTTTGGGACATTAGATAGTTGGTTAAATTCCCAGCAGCCTCCGCCTCTCTCAGAGGTGTGTGTGTTTAGTGATGAATGACTTGCCTCGACCATGTGCTCTCACGAGGAAGCAGATGTGGTGTGTGTGGGAGCACAATCATTTGGAAAGGTGACAGCTGATACACATCCAGGAATAGATTGAGAAACACTGCTCTATAGAGCCATAGAGTAGATATGACAATGTATATACAGTATACAGTGCGTTTGGAAAGTATTCAGACCCCTTGGCTTTTCCCCCCATTTTGTTACGTTACAGCCCGATTCTAAAATGGATACAATATCCCTCGTTAATCTACACACAATACCGCATAATGAAAGTAAAGTAAGGTAAAGTATTCAGACCATTTGCTGTGAGACTCGAAATTTAACTCAGATGTGTCCTGTTTCCATTGATCATCCTTGAACTGTTTCTACAACTTGATTGGAGTCCACCTGTGGTAAATTAAATTGATTGGACATGATATGGAAAGGCATACACCTGTCTATATAAAAAGGTCCCACAGATGACAATGGATGTCAGAGCAAAACCCAAGCCATGAGGTCAAAGGAATTGTCCATAGAGCTCTGAGACAGGATTGTGTTGAGGCACAGATCTGGGGAAGGGTACCAAAACATTTCTGCAGCATTGGAGGTCCACAAGAACACAGTGGTCTCCATTCTTAAATGGAAGAAGTTTGGAACCACCAAGACTCTTCCTAGAGCTGACCACTTGGCCAAACTGAGCAATCGGGGTAGAAGGGCCTTGGTCAGGAAGGTGACAAAGAACCCGATGGTCACTCTGACAGAGTTCCAGAGTTCCTCTGTGGAGATGGGAGAACCTTCCAGAAGGACAACAATCTCTGTAGCACTCTACCAATCAGGCCTTTATGGTATAGTGGCCAGACAGAAGCCACTCCTCAGTAAATGGCACATGACAGTCCTCTTGGAGTTTGCCAAAAAGGCACCTAAAGGACTCTCAGACCATGGGAAAAAAAGACTCTGGTCTGATCAATCCAAGATTGAACTTTTTGGAGGAAACCTGGCACCATCCCTACTGTGAAGCATGGTGGTGGCAGAATCATGCTGTAAGGATGTTTTTCAGAGGCACAAACTGGGAGACAGGAGGGGAAGTTATTGTAGAGTTAAGATCTAGCCTGGGTACTAGCCTAAGAGATATGTTTTAGTTTTCACAGAGATATTTAGGCTGTCTCCATGAAGAATGTAGAGTTTCACAGTAGTCTAGACTGATTTCAAAGGCTTATCTCGATGGAGAGTTGACGCCAAGGGCAAAAGATAAACGATACTGTTGCTCTCTCCCAGTCCTACCAAGTTAGAAGAAAGACAAACAAAAGTTGAACGATAAGGTTCTCTTTGTTATCAAAACCAATGCTTTACAGCCTCAAACCCTCATCAGAGATGTTTGAAGAACCTAAGCACATCCTAACTTTACACTTCAGTTGAATATTCACTTAGTCTCCGATTGACATTCATGCACGACAAAGGGAAATTTGACTGAAGTAGAATTTACGATGTACCCCTTCATGAGCAGGGTCGAGGGAAAGATGAACAGAGTAAAGTACAGAGAGATCCTTGATGAAAACCTGCTCCAGAGAGCTCAGGACCTCAGACTGGGGTGAAGGTTCACCTTCCAACAGGACAACAGCCCTAAGCACACAGCCAAGACAACGCAGCAGTGGCTTCGGGACAAGTCTCTGAATGTCCTTGAGTGGCCCAGCCAGAGCCCGGATTTGAACCCGATCAAACATCTCTGGAGAGACCTGAAAATAGCTGGGCAGCGACGCTCCCCATCCAACCTGACAGAGCTTGAGAGGATCTGCAGAGAAGAATGGGAGAAACTCCCCAAATACAGGTGTGCCAAGCTTTCAGCGTCATACCCAAGAAGACTCGAGGCTGTAATCGCTGCCAAAGATGCTTCAACAAAGTACTGAGTAAAGGATCTGAATATTTATGTAAATGTGATAGTTTAAATGTTTAATACATTTGCAAAAAAGTCAAGAGGTCTGAATAGTTTCCGAATGCTATGTAGGACTGTATGACTGTGACACGCACATCCAGGACTTTATGGACACACGTTACAGAGTTTAGGATTTGAGGAGGGCCAGGGGCAGACTGAGACCAGAAATCGGCCCTAGCATTTCAAACACACTGGACAAATTTATTCTCGCTTGAGGCCCCCCATCATTATCCAGATAATGATAATTTTGTGCAAAAACCAAAGTTAGACAGGCACACTGGGCTAAAAACGGACCAGCCCATCTGACATTCGCCCAAAATGCCAGATGGCCAGTCCACCCCTGGGGAGGGCTGATCAGACTGTCCCAATATTCATACTTCGCATTAGCATGCATGGTCAATACATGACCATATACTAAGTAGTATGCAAGTGTGTATATTGGGACAGTCTGATCAGCCCTCCCCAGGGGCGGACTGGCCATCTGGCTAGGTACCCACCCTGCGTGCATGAAGGCATAGCTGAGGTATCTCCAGGCCTGAATCCGTAGCTGGGGGTGGTAGGGCAGTGGGCCCCTTAGGAAGTGGGGACTGGACACCTGCAGCACCCAGCGGTCCAACTGCAGGCCATAGTACATGAACACTGCCACCTAGATGACGGGAGGGGTTTGAAGTTATTGTAGAGGAATATACGATCTAGCCTGGGTACGAGCCTAAGAGATACGTTTTAGTTTTCACAGAGATATTTAGGCTGTCTCCATGAAGAATGTAGAGTTTCACAGTAGTCTAGACTGATTTCAAAGGCTTATCCCGATGGAGAGTTGACGCCAAGGGCAAAAGATAAACGATACTGTTGCTCTCTCCCAGTCCTACCAAGTTAGAAGAAAAGAAAGACAAGCAAAAGTTGAACGATAAGGTTATCTTTGTTATCAAAACCAATGCTTTACAGCCTCAAACCCTCCTCAGAGATGTTTGAAGAACCTAAGCACATCCTAACTTTACACTTCAGTTGAATGTTCACTTGGTCTCCGATTGACATTCATGCACGACAAAGGGAAATTTGACTGAAGTAGAATTTAGGATTTATCCCTCCATGAGCGGAACCTTACCTCAGCGATGGTGATCGCCAGGATGAGCCAGGGTGGTGGGCAGCAGGTGTAGCTGTCGAAGTACCACTTCCTGTCGATCTCCCGGGGCAGGGTCTCATAGGCGATGTGCCTCACTAGCCTCTGGGACAGACCCAGACCCACCTCCTCCCCCAGGGCCCCAGCCCCCTTCAACTGACGACCCCCCTGGAGGATGGCCCGCCGGAAGCTGTTGCTGCGCTTGTTGGACATCTAGCAGGGAGAGGGGAGGGGGGAGGGAGAGAGAGAGAAGTACGGAGAGATTTATGGAGAGGGAGGGATGAGAGAGGGGGGAGAGAGATAGAGAGAGTGCAGATCTCAGTCAAAATACATCAGCTACCCAATGTCCATCAGCAGGTCAGGGTTCAGGGACAGTCAGTCCATTCAGTGAGACTTTCATTGCAATAAGTGATTTAGTTATCTTATGTGAGCGATAGAAATGTCATAGAAACATGGCCATAAAATAAGTGTTTATTTTCAATTAGCTGAAATTCCAACCTTACAGGTCTTGTAACTATTGCTGGCTTCCCTAAAACACCTCAGTATGTCGTCATAGATCCCCTAAGTCGTGAGCCCCCCCCCATCCTTCATCCCACCGTGACAGCAACCACGGTGCCATATCCTCCCACCTCGCCCCAGCAACAGAATGCCTCCTTTATCACCTAGCAACCGCTGAGCTCTTCTCCTCGTCCCAAGTACTGGCGGCAGCTGCCTGACAACGTTGTCCTTCTACCGAGATTAGCAATTGTCATAGTCCTCCTATGGAACATGGAATGTGGACAAGCCCCCTCTCTCTTTATCGCTCTCTCTCTCTCTTCCCCTCATTCTTCTCCCTCTCCCCCTCTTTCTCTCTCTCTCTTGCATTCTCTCATTCCTCTCCCTCCCCTCTCTCTTGCTCTCAATCATTCCCAAATCTCTCTCTCTCCGATTCTAAAAGTAGTTGACAATCGCACCATTCTTCAATCTATAATGAGCATTCGAATTGAACAGATCTCCAATTATGTGAGTCTTGATTGCAGTCAAGAGACCATGTGGGATTCTTGATGACTGTAGGTTACCATGGCCACTCCCAGCCCAAAGCCAAACAGAGAGTGGGATCAAACGATACCAAACACACACATTATGCCACACACACACACACACACACACGTGGACACACACACACACCTCGCTAGGCTACCCCACATGGCCCAAACCCATAAAGACACAGTCTTCTTTCTTCCTGCAGTGCAGGGGTGATTCCTCTCCTCTTTTCTCTTCTTTTCAATCAAAAGAGAGAGAAAGGGAGTGACGTTCTATCTATTCACCCACGGCGAAGAAGAGAGCAGGGTAGAGAGAGATTGGTATTCATCCAACAAGGACTGTGGGACCAGGGACAATCTACTGCTGTACTAGGAGATGCTGTCAGGGAGAGGAGCGAGAGGAAGAGAGAGAGGAGAGGGGTAGGCACAGAAGGTGCAGGGAGATAAAGAAAGTTGAGAGAGATAAGAGAGAGAAGGAAAAGTAGAAAGAGAGAAAAGAGAGAGCTAGGCAATACCTCCCAATCACGCTGACAGCTTTATGGAATAGGCAGCTGAGCAAAGTTGGACCTGCAAAAAAAAAAAAAAAAAAAAAAAACAGCAAGTCTCTCTCTCTCGAAAGCAATGGGGGGTGAGGAGCGGTTTTTGTGTGTAACAATAGCAGCCGCAGCCACGCCCCCCCCCAACACACACACACAACTTGAGTACATGCTCCCCATTCCTCTCTGTCCCAGTTCCTCGCCCTGACCTTTGGCCTGTCACATGACCTGGACCGACCAATAAAAGATCCCCTTTCACAAGTTCCCACAGGCCCATTCTCAGCCCACTGTACAAGACAATGGACAGCTTTGAAGGAAGCGGTGAAGACAAAAGAGAGAATAGGAGAAAGGGAAAGTGAGAGGGGAGAGTTGGGGAACCTTCACAAACCCACCACCCACCGACCACAACTTTACACATTTCCAAGCAACTGATTATTTCCCCAGATGACTTCACCGTCCGTGGTCAAGAGTTCACGTGAAACACAACAGGAGTTAGACGACGCGTGAAAGTGCAACTTTAAACCAAGCTGTGTTGTCTTGTCTAATAGTGTGGAATGTCCATGGAGACCTGCGTGAGTAGAAGGATGATGGTGGTCATAAGACCACTTCCTCTCCACTGTACGTCTCAACATGACCAATCGGTGTAGAGTATAATCAATGTTATGCTTATACAATCACTATTATCAGTTACTATGGTAACGGGAAGTGACTCGGGACTCTCACCAGGTTGACAAAGTCCTGGTAGCAGATCTTTCCGTCCGCGTTGCCGTCGGCGAGGGCCAATAGAACCTCCAGCTTGTGAGGGTCCAGCTCCGAGCCGTGGGCCGCCAGCAGGTCTCTGAACCGCTCTGTACTGATGAAGCCTGAACTCTCTGAGTCGAACTGGAGCACACAGGGAGAGGCGTATGGTTAGAAGCTCCGTAGATAAACACAAAGACAAGGACATAGACACATGCAGGCAGAGTGACACACACACACACACGTGCGCGCGCACACACACAAGACTTGACAGATGTAGTCAAACAAAAAGCACATTTACAAAGACACAATGCACATACACACAAGCCTTATCGCATAGACACACAAAGGTTGTTATCACAAGTGAATTATAAATTAAGTCCGTATATAATCTCACAGTACAGCCTTGTACTGAACATTCAACACTGACAACAACAAAAAAACAAGCCAAAAAGATATAAAATAACATTTCCTTCATAGTTTGAGCTACTTTGTAAAGAATTTAAAAATGAGCCTGAAAAGCTCATCTAACCAACGGCCATTTTGTTCCGTTTATTATTTTCATGAATCACATTCAGTAGCTGAGGAAAGAGCCAATATCCACACTTTAAAAGAAGTTAGCTAGCGTTGTGCGTTTCATTTTAATGCCAAGTGTACTGAAACGTTTCGATGCACTTGAAATAAAAAGTCTGACTATTTGACATCCTGGTCGTCTAAATCATGGCCTTTCTCCTACTACCCACGAAGCACTTCCAAGGGTCACAAGTCCTTGGCTCCACCCACACAACAGTCTCTCACATTCAGCAGAAGCAAGTGCCAGACATCCCACACAAGGAATTCTTCACACTCACTCACTCACTCAGTGCGTTCTCCCTCACCAACGACACGCGGTTACAGCACAGTGTCTGCATCAGTGAATCAAAGAGAACAGTCGCAATAGAAGCTATAACGTCAAAATACAAAGACACTGGAGTCAAGACTCCATCATCTCCTTCAAATAGGTGTTCGCTTTTTCTCACGCCAAATGTTCTATGAGCAAACGTTCTTACGCGTGACCTCCGTCCTCTCTGCTATGAGTGACAGCGATTCCAACGAATTGAATGGAGCCACTTTAGACGTGTCTGTTCAACGGCCTGCAAAATGGCCTGGATTGGAGTCCTCTTTCTATTCCTGGATGCGCTTGTGTTTGATTTGAATGTCAGGTTGTTTGTGAATAGGGTCAGAATACAGCTGTCACGCGTATAGTGTGTGTGTGTGTGAGACAGACTAAACGAGCAGTGAATCTAATTCCATCGCCCTGAGCAAAGCCTCAGACAGTTTGTTTGCCTTCTCCATGTGCCACGTTTGGCAGGCAGCACAACGGAAGACAGAGGCCATAGAAATAACATCACAGACCATTGACTTGAATGGGGATTCTCCTTCTACTTATTAGACAACCCAGTACGTCACTGGGGCCGAGCTCCCTGCCATCCAGGACCTCTATCAGGCGAAGTCAGAGGAAGGCTCAACAAATTGCCAGAGACTCCAGCCTCCCAAGTCATAGACTGTTCCCTCTACTACCGTCCGGCAAACGGTACCAGAACATCGGCTCTTGGACCAAGAGACAGCTTCTACCCCAAGCCACTAGACTGATAGTTCAGGTACCATTAATTGACTATCTGCACTGACCCTACGCACAATCACTAGACTTTATATACACACGCCATATACACACACTCACTAGACTTTATATACACACCCACTAGACTTTATACACACGCCATTTACACACTCACTAGACTTTATATACACACACCATATACACACACTCACTAGACTTTATATACACACTCACTAGACTTTATATACACGCCATATACACACACTCACTAGACTTTATACACACCATATACACACTCACTAGACTTTATACACACACACCATATACACACTCACTAGACTTTATATACACACACCATATACACACACTCACTAGACTTTATATACACACTCACTAGACTTTATATACACGCCATATACACACTCACTAGACTTTATACACACGCCATTTACACACTCACTAGACTTTATATACACACTCACTAGACTTTATATACACACCATATACACACTCACTAGACTTTATACACACACACCATATACACACTCACTAGACTTTATACACACGCCATTTACACACTCACTAGACTTTATATACACACTCACTAGACTTTATATACACACCCACTAGACTTTATACACACGCCATTTACACACTCACTAGACTTTATATACACACACCATATACACACACTCACTAGACTTTATATACACACTCACTAGACTTTATATACACGCCATATACACACACTCACTAGACTTTATACACACCATATACACACTCACTAGACTTTATACACACACACCATATACACACACTCACTAGACTTTATATACACACTCACTAGACTTTATACACACGCCATATACACACACTCACTAGACTTTATATACACACTCACTAGACTTTATATACACACCCACTAGACTTTATACACACGCCATTTACACACTCACTAGACTTTATATACACACACCATATACACACACTCACTAGACTTTATATACACACTCACTAGACTTTATATACACGCCATATACACACACTCACTAGACTTTATACACACCATATACACACACTCACTAGACTTTATACACACACACCATATACACACTCACTAGACTTTATATACACACACCATATACACACACTCACTAGACTTTATATACACACTCACTATACTTTATATACACGCCATATACACACTCACTAGACTTTATACACACACACCATATACACACTCACTAGACTTTATACACACGCCATTTACACACTCACTAGACTTTATATACACACCATATACACACTCACTAGACTTTATACACACGCCATTTACACACTCACTAGACTTTATATACACACACTCACTAGACTTTATATGCACACTCAGTAGACTTTATATACACGCCATATACACACACTCACTAGACTTTATACACACTCACTAGACTATATACACACCATATACACACTCACTAGACTTTATACACACACACCATATACACACTCACTAGACTTTATACACACGCCATTTACACACTCACTAGACTTTATATACACACTCCCTAGACTATATACACACCATATACACACTCACTAGACTATATACACACACTCACTAGACTTTATATACACACACACCATATACACACACGCCATTTACACACTCACTAGACTTTATATACACACACTATATACACACTCACTAGACTTTATATACACGCCCACTAGACTTTATATACACGCCATATACACACTCACTAGACTTTATATACACACACACCATATACACTCACTAGACTTTATATACACACACATGCCATATACACACTCACTATACTTTATATACACACCATATACACACTCACTAGACTGTATATACACACACTCACTAGACTGTATATACACACTCACTAGACTTTATATACACACTCACTAGACTTTATATACACACCATATACACACTCACTAGACTGTATATACACACTCACTAGACTGTATATACACACTCACTAGACTGTATATACACACTCACTAGACTTTATATACACACTCACTAGACTTTATATACACACTCACTAGACTTTATATACACACACCATATACACACTCACTAGACTTTATATACACACACGCCATATACACACTCACTAGACTTTATATACACACCATATACACACTCACTAGACTTTATATACACACCATCTATACACTCACTAGACTTTATATACACTCACTAGACTATATACACACACTCACTAGACTTTATATACACACTCACTAGACTTTATATACACACCATATACACACTCACTAGACTTTATACACACACCATATACACACTCACTAGACTTTATATACACTCACTAGACTTTATATACACACCATATACACACTCACTAAACTTTATATACCCACCATATACACACTCACTAGACTTTATATACACACCATATACACACTCACTAGACTTTATATACACACACTCACTAGACTTTATATACACACTCACTAGACTTTATATACACACCATATACATACTCACTAGACTTTATATACACACTCACTAGACTTTATATACACACTCACTAGACTTTATATACACACTCACTAGACTTTATATACACACTCACTAGACTTTATATACAGTGCCTTGCGAAAGTATTCGGCCCCCTTGAACTTTGCGACCTTTTGCCACATTTCAGGCTTCAAACATAAAGATATAAAACTGTATTTTTTTGTGAAGAATCAACCACAAGTGGGACACAATCATGAAGTGGAATGACATATATTGGATATTTCAAACTTTTTTAACAAATCAAAAACTGAAAAATTGGGCGTGCAAAATTATTCAGCCCCCTTAAGTTAATACTTTGTAGCGCCACCTTTTGCTGCGATTACAGCTGTAAGTCGCTTGGGGTATGTCTCTATCAGTTTTGCACATCGAGAGACTGAAATTTTTTCCCATTCCTCCTTGCAAAACAGCTCGAGCTCAGTGAGGTTGGATGGAAAGCATTTGTGAACAGCAGTTTTCAGTTCTTTCCACAGATTCTCGATTGGATTCAGGTCTGGACTTTGACTTGGCCATTCTAACACCTGGATATGTTTATTTTTGAACCATTCCATTGTAGATTTTGCTTTATGTTTTGGATCATTGTCTTGTTGGAAGACAAATCTCCGTCCCAGTCTCAGGTCTTTTCCAGAATGGTCCTGTATTTGGCTCCATCCATCTTCCCATCAATTTTAACCATCTTCCCTGTCCCTGCTGAAGAAAAGCAGGCCCAAACCATGATGTGGCCACCACCATGTTTGACAGTGGGGATGGTGTGTTCAGCTGTGTTGCTTTTACGCCAAACATAACGTTTTGCATTGTTGCCAAAAAGTTCAATTCTGGTTCATCTGACCAGAGCACCTTCTTCCACATGTTTGGTGTGTCTCCCAGGTGGCTTGTGGCAAACTTTAAACAACACTTTTTATGGATATCTTTAAGAAATGACTTTCTTCTTGCCACTCTTCCATAAAGGCCAGATTTGTGCAATATACGACTGATTGTTGTCCTATGGACAGAGTCTCCCACCTCAGCTGTAGATCTCTGCAGTTCATCCAGAGTGATCATGGGCCTCTTGGCTGCATCTCTGATCAGTCTTCTCCTTGTATGAACTGAAAGTTTAGAGGGACGGCCAGGTCTTGGTAGATTTGCAGTGGTCTGATACTCCTTCCATTTCAATATTATCGCTTGCACAGTGCTCCTTGGGATGTTTAAAGCTAGGGAAATCTTTTTGTATCCAAATCCGGCTTTAAACTTCTTCACAACAGTATCTCGGACCTGCCTGGTGTGTTCCTTGTTCTTCATGATGCTCTCTGCGCTTTTAACGGACCTCTGAGACTATCACAGTGCAGGTGCATTTATACGGAGACTTGATTACACACAGGTGGATTGTATTTATCATCATTAGTCATTTAGGTCAACATTGGATCATTCAGAGATCCTCACTGAACTTCTGGAGAGAGTTTGCTGCACTGAAAGTAAAGGGGCTGAATAATTTTGCACGCCCAATTTTTCAGTTTTTGATTTGTTAAAAAAGTTTGAAATATCCAATAAATGTCGTTTCACTTCATGATTGTGTCCCACTTGTTGTTGATTCTTCACAAAAAAATACAGTTTTATATCTTTATGTTTGAAGCCTGAAATGTGGCAAAAGGTCGCAAAGTTCAAGGGGGCCGAATACTTTCGCAAGGCACTGTACACACACCATATACACACTCACTAGACTTTATATACACACACTCACTAGACTTTATATACACACTCACTAGACTTTATATACACACTCACTAGACTATATACACACTCACTAGACTTTATATACACACTCACTAGACTTTATATACACACCATATACATACTCACTAGACTTTATATACACACTCACTAGACTTTATATACACACTCACTAGACTTTATATACACACCATATACATACTCATTAGACGTTATATACACACACACCATATACACACACTCACTAGACTTTATATACACACACTCACTAGACTTTATATACACACTCACTAGACTTTATATACACACCATATACATACTCACTAGACGTTATATACACACACACCATATACACACTCACTAGACTTTATATACACACTCACTAGACTTTATATACACACTCACTAGACTTTATATACACACACTCACTAGACTTTATATACACACACTCACTAGACTTTATATACACACTCACTAGACTTTATATACACACACCATATACACACTCACTAGACTTTATATACACACACTCACTAGACTTTATATACACACACTCACTAGACTTTATATACACACTCACTAGACTTTATATACACACTCACTAGACTTTATATACACACACACTAGACTTTATATACACACACTCACTAGACTTTATATACACACTCACTAGACTATATACACACTCACTAGACTTTATATACACACTCACTAGACTTTATATACACACCATATACATACTCACTAGACTTTATATACACACACACCATATACACACACTCACTAGACTTTATATACACACACTCACTAGACTTTATATACACACACACTCACTAGACTTTATATACACACACTCACTAGACTTTATATACACACACACCATATACACACTCACTAGACTTTATATACACACTCACTAGACTTTATATACACACTCACTAGACTTCATATACACACTCACACTACACTGTCACTCCCGCATAAATCCCTCACACATTCAAACATACGCACACACACATCCATATCGACACAATACAAACACACATGCTGTACACACACAAGCACACACTTTTACACTCATCATTTGCCGCTGCCACTCTGTTCTTTGTTTTACTCTTATTATTATCTATCCTGATGCCTAGTCACTTTACCCTGCCTTCATGTACATATCTACCTCAAATACCTTATTATTATAATCTATCCTGATGCCTAGTTACTTTACCCTGCCTTCACGTACATATCTACCTCAAATACCTTATTATTATCATCTATCCTGATGCCTAGTCACTTTACCCTGCCTTCATGTACATATCTACCTCAAATACCTTATTATTATTATCTATCCTGATGCCTAGTCACTTTACCCTGCCTTCATGTACATATCTACCTCAAATACCTTATTATTATAATCTATCCTGATGCCTAGTCACTTTACCCTGCCTTCATGTACATATCTACCTCAAATACCTTATTATTATCATCTATCCTGATGTCTAGTCACTCTACCCTGCCTTCATGTACATATCTACCTCAAATACCTTATTATTATCATCTATCCTGATGTCTAGTCACTTTACCCTGCCTTCATGTACATATCTACCTCAAATATGACAATTACATGTTTAAACTCTGCATCGTTGGGAAAGGTTTCGTAAGCAAGCAATTCACTGTACACCACTTGTTCTTGGGGGGCATGTGATACATACAAAGGGATTTGATTATATTCCTATGGCAATAGGTGGGGGTAAAGGGATGTTCCATTCTGCTCTTCAGTAAAACAACAGCGATGACAGTTGACTCTCAGAGTCCTTTTTTATGGTGATTCCAAAAGTCATTGTTTAAAGATGCGGCAATGCGTTTGGAGCATTTTGGTGAAGTGATCATTGATAACTATAAAGACTGCGTCAGTGCTAAATAAATACGGTGAAATCGGCCACGTTGACTCTTTCTTGATAAAATATCCATATACTGGGAAAACGAGGTCAGGCATCAGGATTAGGTGATACAACCTCAACCTCCAAGTTTCTCTCTCACACACACACACACACACACACACACCCTCCCTGAAAGGGAAAGTGAACCAAACTGACCTTCTCCTGCAGGATGTCTTCCAGTTTCTGCAGGGGACATCTTGTCATATCTGTGGTTTGTGTAATCCCAGAACCCAGAACCATATCTCACGTGTGTTTGCCAGTTAATAGTGTCATAAGAGACTACGGTCTGTCTGTGTCTAGTCCAGTCCCACTGCTCTCTGTCTGTATCTACCAGACTGTCTGGTCCAGAATGGGAGCTTGTTTACCCCTCTGACGGATTACAGTCCCATACTGAACCCCCACCCCCTAAACCCCCTGTTCTCACCCCCCACAATACAACCCAGCCCCATACCCCATTTTAGCCTACATTCAGATCCCAGACCCCCACCTCTCTTAGACACACACTCCTACAACTCTCTCTCAAACTGATACTAACACACACCCTCTCTCACATGCCTACACACTGTCACTAAGACCCACACATACACATTCCCACACACCAGCTCCACATCCAGCCCTTCATACTCCAGTTCACACTCTGCAGTCAACAGGCTCACTGGCATGAAGGGACGAGTGTGATGTGGGGAACCCCTCCTTAACAATGGGGGCCTAACGGAAATTTCATGCACGGTTTACCCAATCCCTTTCCCCCAAGAAGACCCTGTTTCCCCTCGTCCTTCTGAGGGCTTCACATAAGACATAGGAAAGACACATTAGAATACGGGAACAGCACTGATGATGACAGGCACATTAGAATACGGGAACAGCACTGATGATGACAGACACATTAGAATACAGGAACAGCACTGATGATGACAGACACATTAGAATACAGGAACAGCACTGATGACAGACACATTAGAATACAGGAACAGCACTGATGATGACAGACACATTAGAATACAGGAACAGCACGGATGATGACAGACACATTAGAATACGGGAACAGCACTGATGATGACAGACATTAGAATACAGGAACAGCACTGATGACAGACACATTAGAATACAGGAACAGCACTGATGATGACAGACACATTAGAATACAGGAACAGCACTGATGATGACAGACGCTGAAACGTGTGTTCTTTTTTGTTTAGCACTTCTTGCACTTTGCGCTGGTACATTTGGAATTATTTTGAGCATGGAATTACATCCAGGCTCCTTGGGTTTTCATCTTTACGGTTTGAGTGTGGGTACCTGCTCAACTCTATCACCGTGGCATACACACACAGGGACATATCATTATGTTGTGCTGTCCATATTAAAATGTCAATCTCCACACAAAATGTAATATAAGCTAAACCAGGACTTGCTACTACTTCCTCCTGACCATGGGGGTTGTTTTGGGCACAATAAAGGGGTTTGGGGTGTGAGACAAACCCAACAGATTGTTTCCCCCAACCAATGATAGAGTATTATGCAGACAAAGGCCTTTATTTGAGACATACACACGCACGAGGGAACACATCCAGTAATCCTGCCAGTTGGGCTACTCCATAGCCTAGTTTCAAGGGCTGAGGAGAGGAGAGGAAAGTAGAGGAGAGGAGATGGCAGAAGAGGAGGGAGGGGAAGGGAAGGCAAGAGAAGAGAGAAGAGAAGATTGGGGACAACACTAGGCTGGGCCTTTAGCCTCATTTTCATAATGCTGCATATTAAGAAGCTTGAGGCAGCAGCCATGGAGAGTTTAGGGAGTCCACCAAGCCTAACAGCCCACAGGAACAGTCTGAAATATCATTGGTTCAAGTCTGATTTTGAGCAACCTTTTTCCCTCTGTATGAGCCGACCACAAGGTCCTTCCCCCAACCTATTTAGATCTAACATCTTTCTAATATTAATCAAACAGATGAATCCATCCAGCACGTGGGAAATGTGATTCTGTTAGCCCTCCAGCCACCGTAATAAACAGTAGAGTGTTCAAGCAGCTACAGACACGTTGGAGTGATTGTAAACCAGTCAACCCTGATATAACGACTCTACCACATCCCTTATCCCTAACCTCACCCCGAGGAAGCTGCTCCACTCATCTAGTGACCTCTGACCTGAACTAACATGGGTCACTGTCCAACAGGCCCCCTGCCCTGCCCCCATGAGGCATTTTCTGGAACAGTGACCACCACCTCAAAGGAGAGCGGTTAACTGGAGTGTAGGATAATGTTGGGTAATGATGTAGGATAGTGATTTTCAATAGGAAAAGACAACTGACAACTCAGTTTTGTGCTCCTGGTTGCTCTCAAATTGGTATGTGGTTAGTTGATATTTAGGCAAAAACAAAAAATCTTAAATCCTCTCTTTTGTGAACTACCATGTCTGGTGTCTCCATGAAGCACGACACCTGTGGGTGGATATCTTACTCAAATGGTTCAAATTCATAACGTCCTGAACCAGGGAAAAACCACCATGGACCAAAATCTATATTGCGATAAATTGGCTGAATTGACGCGATAACGTTGAGTAGAACGATAAGTTTATAACAATGTGCACCACAGTTTATTTTACTATCCTTTAAAACTATTGCTACTAGCTTCATGACTGTAGCCATCAATTGTCCCATAAACAAAATCACCCATAATAGCAAACTATCTTATCATAATCCTAACTTATCGTAATGATCCGTATGTTCGGTAATTCCCGTTTTATCGTCCCCGTTTCTATGTCCATCACAAAAACACCGGAATAAGTTCACAATTTTACATAGTCTATTCAGGGAAGTTGAATAATGACAGTAGGGTGCAATAACACGCATTACCCTGAGAGCAGGGGTTCACAATTCACAGAACTGCGGTGTTACGGCACTGAATGTCCCCCCATAGAGATGCCAAAAGACTGCTGTGGAGCTGAGGGAGGCCATTAGTGAATCTATGCTCCCTTTGGGGGCTTCCTGTACTCTGATGGGTGAGGACCTTCAACCGGTGATTAGGCCAGCTGTTAGCTCAAGGCTTGTGAAAGTTTCACAAGACACCAACAACCGACAAAGTCTAAATGTCTTCTCTATCCAGCTTTACAAAAGCTGAAGAAGCATATGATCTACGTTCTATTCTAGAGGAGGGTTCTACCCTATCCTATGGGCTTCAACTTAATGACATCGTCTACAGTAGCTACATGAAACGATAAGAGATCGGAATGCTTTATGTGACCCTCGATCGGCCTCACCAGCTCAATCACTCAAGGCATGCAATTAATTATACTGCCGTAGGATAACACCTACACAGTAAGGTCATACAGAATTAGAAACGCATTAACTTATAGGGAATATATTTATCTGTAGGCCCTTAGTCTCCATAACGGTACCCTATTCCTTATGTAGTGCACTACATTTGACAGGAGCCCTATAGGTCGTGGTCAAAAGTCAGGGGCGGATTGGCCCTCTGGGGCCTCAAGGGAACAAAATGGGCCGGTTTGTTGCCAGGGACAATTTCTGCATCCCAGTCCACCCCTGTCAAAAGTAGTGCACTATATAGGGAATATGGTGCCGTTTGAGACACAGCCTAGAAGTGTCAGCTGCAGTGGGCCATTAATACACATGTTCATTATGCCATGGATCAACATCATGATAGATGAAGAACTGGTGAGGGGCAGGCAGCTGAACATGCTGCAGGGTCATGGGACTGGGAGCCACACACACACAAACAAACAAGTTCACACACACAAACACACACATGAACAAACGAGTTCACACACACACACATGAGTTCACACACACACACAAAGGTAGAGTGCTCCCTTGACATGATCCAATTAGCTGGTCTAATTAAAAGCTACTAGACTGGTGGGGGAGAAGCTTGTTTCTCTCTCTGCTAATTACAGAGCAACACTGGGAAGGACAGGAGTGTCTCAGGGCTGTTATTCTCTCTCTCTCTCACACACACACACACGTACACACACGCATTCACACACACACCCACCCACGCATGCATTCAGACACACACACTCACACCCACCCACGTATGCATTCACACACACACACACACACTCTCAGTATCCCATCTCTCCTGGTAAGGGATGTGATTGTAATGATCGCTTTCTCCAGTCATGGAGACTGATAGGATCTGATTCCCTGAGAGAGATGGAGAAAAGTGTGTGGGTTCCAACAGCACTCTTCACTTGGCTACATTTACTATTAGATCACTCACGGAGACACACACACACGGAGTGAGTGATCTAAGTGAGCGGCAGATGTACACTGAACAAAAATATAAATGCAACATGAAAAGTGTTGGTCCCATGTTTTATGAGCTGAAATTAAAGATCCCAGAAATGCTCTTTACGTAGGAAAAAAGCTTATTTCTCTCAAATTTCGTGAACAAATTTGTTTACATCGCTGTTAGTGAGCATTTCTCCTTCGTCAAGATAATCCATCCACCTGACAGGTGTGGCATATCTAGAAGCTGATTAAACATAATGATCATTACACAGGTGCACCTTGTGCTAGGGGCAATAACAGGCCACTCTAAAATGTGCAGTTTTGAAACACAACACAATGCCACAAATATCTCAAGTTGAGGGAGAGTACAATTGGCATGCTGACTGCAGGAATATGCATCAGAGCTGTTGCCAGAGAATTTATTGTTAATATCTCTACCATAAGCCTCCTCCAACGGTGCTTTAGAGTATGTCCAACCGGCCTCACAACCGCAGACCACGCGTGTGGCCTCATGTGGGCGAGAGGTTTGCTGATGTCAACATTTGTGAACAGAGTGCCTCATGGTGGCAGTGGGGTAATGATGTGTTGTGCTGCATGAGGTGGTGGTCACACCAGACAGTGACTGGTTTTCTGATCCACACCCCCTTTCCTTTTTTTTTTGTTTAAGGTTTCTGTGACCAACAGATGCATATCTGTATTCCCAGTCGTGAAATCCATAGATTAGGGCCTAATGTATTTATTTAAATGTACTGATTTCCTTAGATGAACTTGTAACTCACTAAAATCTTTGAAATTGTTGCACGTTGCGCTTATATTTTTGTTCAGTATATAGTTCTCTTAGGCCCATACACCACTGTTAGGGGTTTGACTCTGTAGGTTGGGGTGTTAAAGGGGTCAGCTGACAGCTGGGAAATGGGACGATCCTGTGACTCAAAGGTTTTCGGGAAAGATGAAAAGGGATGGTGTGAGGCAGGGGGTAGGGTGGTCCATGACTAAAGAGGGGGGGGGCTTCAAGCCCCATATTCTACGTCTCTTCACACATGCACGCACACGCCCACGCACACAATCATACACACTCAGACACACACACTGTGGCTCTACTGCCATTCGAATGCTAATTCAGGGTTTCTAAGTGTGACCTTGACACCGGCAAGGGGCCCTTCTTGTGTGATATCTGCCTAATCCGAGTCTCTCTCTCTCACACACACACACACACACACACACACACACATATACACCACACACAAACATCGCAATCTACAGCTGAGGCAACACTAATGCTAGATTACATCACTACTCCCATTGGCTGGCTTTAGAAAACCACGAGTTGATCTGTACCTCCAAAGACCAGTGAGAAACATGGCGCTAACTCTCTCCTCGTTGTCGTCTAGGAGACTAGTCCAGCTTGAGTGCAGACAGCAGCTTGCAAGTGGGCTGGGAAGGGGACAAAAGGGGCGTGGCTAGGACCTGACAGCCAGGGTTGAAGGGTCATGGCTGTGACTGGCAACTGGGTCCAGAGAGTCACCCCAGACAGTCCTACAGACAAGATTGGGTGACACCGAAAAAATGATGGAAGGTAGTCTTGCTGTCAATGGGAACATGATGCGTGTCAATGTGTCCCATCTTGCACTAATATCTGACTCCAATCCCTCCGCCGTAGGTGTGATCCAAACCATAAGACAACGTAAAGATGTCTCATCCAGACCACAAGACAACGTAAAGATGTCTCATCCAAACCATAAGACAACGTAAAGATGTCTCATCCAAACCACAAGACAACGTAAAGATGTCTCATCCAAACCATAAGACAACAGAAAGAAAATATGTTGGGTGGTATGAATGGAACGTAGAGGCTATTATTGTCTGTGGAAAGCTGGGCAGTTTGGGCAGTTTGTAAGAACTTGGCTCTGTTCACCAGACCAGATCTGACACAAACTTCACACTCCAAGTTAAGTCGACGTAGCAAAAGGTTGTGTTTTGACAGCTGCTGGCTGTCTCAGACACTGATGGGGTACAAGAATGTGCGTCAGGCACGATTTCGACATAGGGAGTCAATTCTGCAGAACAGAACAGTGCTTTTCATATCTCAAGGAGAGGAGCTTTCCAAGCACCATACAATAGGAGATGAGGGGAGTGTTGTTTTTTTCAGTGTGTGTGTGTGTGTGTGTGTGCGCACGCATGCTATTTGTTGTAATACACCAACTTTCAAAGTTGCACAGTTCAAAGCTAAAAGCTCCATTCAAGCTCATTTGCGGGATAGATTCAGATCGATTCACTGTTGGTACCAACAAATGGAGCTTGGCAGAACCAATATATCAGTCTTATAATTTGGTCCAATCCGTGCCAATGTATTAACATCTCATCCAATCAGTGCCTATATATCAGCATTTTTTCCAATCAGTGCCAACCAGTGCTAACATTAGTCTTTTAATCAATAAGCGCCGATATGTTAGTACTTCATCCAATCAGAAGGCAGTATATTTGTCTTGCATCCAATCAGCGCCAATATATCAGTATTACCATCAGTAGCAGAATGAGGTGGATCTAGGAGAAGGATATCTTCTCCAGACTGTCAATTACCCAGACATCTCTCCCGTCGCCAGACATCATCTCTCCCGTCGCCAAACGTCTCGGCGGAAAGGTCAGCGTCTGGCTCAAATGGAGCCCTGTTAGCCATGCGTGTCACGACCAGGCTCGCAGACTTCCTACCCCACGGTGACTTGAGCGATGACTAATGGTTCGACAGGACACTAATAGCCTTTCAAATGCCATGCCAATGTCCGATAACGCAAGTCCACACTCACTAAGAGACTGTGGTAATCCATAGAGGACAGGAGGTCTGTCTGTGTGTCTGTGAGGAGGTTCACTCGTTAAAAGAAGGGAGGGAGAGTGAGAATAGAGGTAAAAATAGATGAGGTGATAAATGACTGTGTCTCGATGTGAGTCGTATTATCCTCCTGTGTACAACGCTGTATCCACCTTAGTGAGCTAGTAAATATAAGGCCTGAGCCCACAGATCCCTGATGACAGGTCAGAGAGTCTACGGCGGCACACTGACATCTACAATGACTAAAGTAAGAACTTTCTGAGGTAAGAATATGCTTTTTCTTTAGGGAAGGAGAATGTTTTTTCATAAAGAGATTTAGACAATGTTGCAACTATTTTGGTCTACCAAGTATAAAGCAACGTGTGGAAACCACAGCAATGCTACTTAAGACTTTCTCATACTGCAGGTGGGAGGTTATACAAAGATATGGGAGAGCGCAAGACTTCTTTCCATTCTCTCACCCGGACAGCATGAAAAACCCACCATCCAAACATCCCATCCACCAACCCTTTCCAAGATCCCCACCTAGCCCCCACCCACCCCCTCCATTCTAAAACACCTCATGATTTCTACTAAGGGTGTTAGTAGAAAAAAGGTGTTATCCAGAACCTAAAAAGGTTGTTCGGTTGTCCCCATAACAGAGCCTTTTAAAGAGACCTTTTTGGTTCCAGGTAGAACCCTTTTGGTTCCAGATAGAACTCTTTTGGGGTCCATGTAAAAACCCTTTCCACAGAGGGTTCTACCTGGAAACAAAAAAGGTCCTCACATGAGGACAGCTGAAGAATCCTCTTTGGAACCCTTTTTTCTAAGAGTGTAGCCTACATATTTAACGAGTGGTTACTCTGAGTCTTCCCTCTCTCTCCTCCTCTGCCTTTTCTCTTCTACATCAAAGGAAAGTGGTTTTGGGTCCACTCTCCTTCTGCCATAATCATCTCTTCACACAATGAGTGGGAAAATAACAAAGTTAAAGTGCCCACCCTTCAGCACTTTTCTGTCTTTGACTGGGGTTCTGGGGTACAATGGAATAATTGTCGCGAGAGAGAGAGAGAGAGAGAGAGAGAGAGGAAAGGACAGTGTGTGTGGGAGACAAGGATTTTCTGTCTAATGAACATGGGTTAATTTAATGGAAGAGGACTGAGTCTAGGACCTGTCGTGTGGGAAATGTCATGTCAAACTGTTAGCACACCAGATGGAAGAAAACGGAGTAAAACATGGAGGGACCACATGGGGTTGTTTTGCTACGATGTGCTTTAATGAACACGACCCAGGAGAAGGATACAGTGTCTGACACTATAGCCCACCAATCTCCTTCCCCCTTCAGTATTCTATCCATTCCTACCGGCCCCTGATGAAAGGAGGAGAGACAGACAGACCGTCCCCTGCTACAAACACACAGCATCATGATCTTCTTTATTGCCTGGCTGGATGGGAAGTGAATAGAGATAGATTAGCCTGGCCTGGTGATTGCTTTCTCTCTCCAGGTGAACTCATTCACTCTCTTCCCTCTTTCATTTGAATCTCTTTAAAAGCACAAAAAGGCTGATAGGATTCATAACTCTGCATACAGTCCAATTTACTGGCTGAAATGGTTTTTCAGACCATGCACCTGTGATCTTTCTCTTTCCTCTCAGAGCTGTACAAGGGTAGTACATCGGTTGATTAGCTTGGTCCTAGATCTGTTTGTGTCGTTATGCCTGATGATCATATATTAGTTGGCAAGACCGCAGAAACAGATCTTGGATCAGGCTAGAGGTTTTTGGGTAGTCCCGTTTTGGGTTATGCTGCTAGCGGAGGGGGTGAGTGATGTGCCTTTCTGTCTGGGGTAATGGATGCTGGCTGGGTGCGTGTCGCCTCGCCCAGTTGGTCTTTTAGCAGTGGGCTGTCTGTGTGTGTGTGTGTGTGTGTGTGTGTGTGTGTGTCGGACTGACAGCATTTTAGGGTCTTTCATTCATCAGATCACTCTCATCAGGCTCCAGGCTTGCCGCCACAAATTAGCACAGCCTGTCGCACCCCGCCACCCGAAGTGTGTAACCTAGCAACACTGCCATGTTACTTGAACATGTGATAACTTCACCCTGAGGGACAGATCACAGCCAGGTACAAGTCCCTCCCTATGGAGAGAGGTTGCGATGTCAGAGTCTCTGGTATTGCACTACTCTCTGGCTGTTACGTAGCCTAGCGGTTAAGAGCGTTGGGCCAGTAACCGAAAGGTCGTTGATTCGAACCCCCAAGGAAAGTAGGTGGGAAAAAAATGCCGATGTGCCCTTGAACAAGGCACTTAACCCTAATTGCTCCTGTACGTCGCTCTGGATAAGAGCATCTGCTTAAAGAATAACATTAAAATGTCAAATGTAATGTCCCTGAAACACTCCCAAATCTTGGTCTTCCTCGAACCCTGAACCACACTCATATCACACTTATAGCTGAACAAGTCATGCCCTCTGATCCAATCACATCTAAAACGACATCATCGCCTGGCTGTAATCATCTAGTGTAGCTGGGTCCATCCACTATTTCCAACCAGCAGCACCAACCTGTACATCTAAAGGCAGCCAAGATCTATTACTGGGAGTGAGACGACATTTCGCCCACTCCTTGTCGTCCTCCTCCTCCTCCTCTCAAAACCCTGACTGCACCAAGACTTAATTACCGTCTTATTGCACTGAGACATGTCCCTGGTTCAATTACGGGGGCTGAGGCCTTAAACAATACACACACACACACACACACACACACACACAGGCACACACAAACATCATAATGGCTGAAGGCCTAGTGTAAAATGGAGTACAGTAGTATCAAAAGGCTTAGACAAATGCTGCTCTGTAGCAACAACACAAAACAAAGAGGCTGGGGGCTGAAATGTAACAAATTCCTGCCTGGCTGTTAGCTGGGCGCTAGAGGCCGGTGTGTGTGTGTGTGTGTCTAAAAATTGGGGTACCACAGAGGGGGAACAGAGAGAAAGGAGGGCTCCTGTCGTAACAGGGATTAACACAGCAGACAGCTGGGTGAGTGGTCCTCCGCAGGTTCCCTAGCATGTGGGCAAATTCACAGTTTACCCCCCAGTCGCCTGAGTCTGAAAGGAGTGTGTGGAATATGCACACATACACGTGATGACTGATTCATACACACACACACACACACACACACACACACACACGCATACATGCCAGGAGACACAAATTCAGTCTTGGTGAAACACACCCACACACACACACAAAAGAAAAGTTGTAGAAGAAGAGAGGGTGATGGAGAGTCCATGTTGTTCAGACACAGGGCATGGGCAGGTCAGCACAGAGACAAAGACAGGAGGCCATAAAACTCTTCAAACAAATCTCCACATAACATTGGGGTGAGAAACCCTCATTACCAGCAGGCCAAGCCCTCATTTACAGCAACCACCGTCAGAGGCCATTTGGAGGCCATTCCGAGAACGAGGGAACAAAAAGAGGGAGAAACATTTATTTTTGGAGCCTTGTCTGTCTGTTTTTCTCTCTATTCAGTCCTTCTTTCTCGGGGGCGCCCTAAACTGACCCCTTTTATTGAGGGGGCGGCGGCTCCATTCACCATAGAGATTTATGGTCTTTAATGGGGAAATGGACCCGGCCCGGGGCTGCCCTCAGGGGGGCCTGATTTAAATTCTACAAAAATGTAGGAGAAGGTTTGGAATTGGGATTGGGGGGAGGGAGGTGGAGATCGGGGTGGGTGGGGTGGGGTCCTCTGTCTGTGACATTTTCAAGGTTGCCATCTGGGCAGGGAGTGGGAGCCTTCAACTGTCCGTCAACATCTCAAGCAACACTGCCCCCCCCCCCCCCCGGATAAAGCCGCAGCGGAGGAGAAAGGGAAAACAACATCAACTGGGGGAAACAGATGCCATCTATCACAGCCCTGGTGGTGGTGACTGCTTGTCCACCTGGGGCTTTTTCTCAACCCATAACAATAAGCCAGTCAGTCAGTCTCCTGATCTGTGGTGGCCTGGTTGAGAGCCCTGCTGCGGTGTGGATCACCCTCTATTTCATAATCCTATTACCATAATCCCAAAAGGTCAGGGAGCACAGAGCACTTTCTCCTTCTCTCTCCCACCAGAACACCTCTCCTTTAAAAGGTAAAAGGGAGCAAAACTTTGGCCCAGAGGTTTAAAAAAAACTTACAGAAAGGCAACTTAAAGGGGAGAAAAGTTGGAGTATGCTAATGGTTCTAACCGCCATGGGGCTCAGCAGAGTTATGACCTATAGACAACCACCAGAACGGCTGAAGGTCTCCACAGCTAGCCTGCCAGAGGTCACTGTGGGCTATAGCAGCATGAGGTTCAACCCCCTTAGCCTCTCATATTGAGACCCAGGAATTTCATAAAAGTCCAAGATAAATGATGATCTTCGTGACTGGTTTCATTTTCTCACAGATACATTGGGAGGAAGCTGAGGATAAAATGAGAAGATGAGTGCCACAACCCTGAAATGAAAGACGGCCTTGTGCCCAAACTTTCAAATTGAGGACATATATCTGTCGGGCTTTTCCCACAAAAAACACTTTTCTATTATGTAAAAGGCAAGAGCACAATGTCCAAGCAACACGTAAGGCATCCCTTCATCTGTAGCATTGGTGTGAAAGATCCTTTTGGCAGACACATTCTCCTCAAAACGTCATAATCAAACTGTCACGGTAGACCTAAAATATTCAAACTATCATAGAAGCGAAGACCACAAAACTTTATATCAGACCTCATATTCAAACTCATAGACACTTTCAAGGCAACTCCTTGACAGCAACCTTGATGAGACATTCCAGTTCTTATTATGTGACAACGTCCCAAATTGCACTCTTTTCCATAAAGTGTCGTATTTTTGACCATGGTCCATAGGCCTCTGGCTAAATAAAGTGCACTACGTACATACGTTGGTGCCTCTGCGGTAAAGCTAGTAAACCAGGAAGGAATCCACAGTTCCCAGGCTCTCAGATGCTTCCAATTACACGCTTACCAGGATGACAGCCTTGAGAAACAAGATTCTCTGGTCTGAAGAAACCAAGATTGAACTCTTTGGCCTGAATGCCAAGAGTCACGTCCGGAGGAAACCTGGCACCATCCCTACGGTGAAGCATGGTGGTGGCTGTGGGGATGTTTTTAAGAGGCAGGGAGACTAGTCAGGATCGAGGGAAAGATGAACGGAGCAAAGTATAGAGAGATCCTTGATGCCCCAGAGCGCTCAGGACCTCAGGACTGAGGTGAAGGTTCAACTTCCAACAGGACAATGACCCTAAGCACACAGCCAAGATAACGCAGGACTGGCTTTGGGACAAGTCTCTGAATGTCCTTGAGTGGCCCAGCCAGAGCCCGGACTTGAACCTGTTCAAACATCTCTGGAGGGACCTGGAAATAGCTGTGCAGCAACACTCCCCATCCAACCTGACAGAGCTTGAGAGGATCTGCAGAGACGAATGGGAGAAACTCCCCAAATACAGGTGTGCCAAGCTTGTAGCTTCATACCCAAGAAGACTCAAGGTTGTAATCGCTGCCAAAGGTGCTTCAACAAAGTACTGAGTAAAGGATCTGAATATTTATGTAAACATGATATATCTTTTTTTTTATTCGAAAAAATGTCTGAACATCTGTTTTGGATTTGTCATCATGGTGTATTGTGTGTAGAATGATGAGGGAAGAAAACAATTTAATCAATTTTAGAATAAGTCTGTAACGTAACAAAATCTGGAAAAAGTCGAGGGGTCTGAATACTTACATTTATGAACACAAACAAAATCGTCATGGAAACGTATTCCAGTGGGTGTACGGAGCAAGAAGGCAGCAACTGCCGTGTCAGAGGTCAGGGTCAATATGAATAAAACATGACCTCATAGAAAGACAACAGATGTGGTCAGTGATCTGCCTACAACTCAGGCTGAACAATGAAAATACTTTCAAGACATTTTTATCAGTTACACTCAGTGAGCAGTTAATGCCCTTTTGTTTGATAGGCCAGTGTAGAGCTCCTGCACGCAATGGTGCATGACCTCTGTACCATTAGAGACACCTTTCAGTCAAACCATGAGTCCCTGTGACAGACGAGCGCTCTGTCCAGGGGGTGTAGTTGTACATCAAGCTGCCTCACGCTAACAGAACGCTTCCACACCATCACACTGGAGTTGTGAATACTAAGCAATTCCTGTTGGTGGCTAGTTCACATCAGTGATGCGATGTGTAGAGAGAGAGGGGAAGAGAGGCACAGAGAGAGATAGAGACAGAGAGATGTAAGAGGAGACGGCCCGGCGGTCCACGTGAAAGCTAAGCACTGTCTGTCGATCACCTTGGGCATGTACTCAGCCGACGAGGTGACCATGACAAAACAAGAGGGGGGACTGAGACGGCTTCCCAGAATAACAGACCTGAGACCTCCACAATGCTCCAAGACTTTGCAGAGAATTCGAAAGAGAGAAAAGTCAATTCTGCTGTCAGTTGCCACTTTGCTTTTTCTACCAAGGTGAATGAACTGCGCACCAAGCAGAGGTATAAAGATATTCAGACAGCAACTCTTGGTAGGACAATGGAAGTTCAGTTAGAGGAGAGAAATAAACATGAGTAAGTATAGAATACGTTATTCTATTCTAAAAACTACAGTGTTCTATTACTATTAACTTCTCATGCTATATCTTTAGCTCCCCAGCAGATTAAAATGCTTCCCAAATGGCACCCTATTCCCTATATACTGCACTACTTTTGGCCAGGGTCCATTGGTGGTAATACACTATGTAGGGAATAGGGTGCCATTTGATAACTGTTTCTTCACTCCCATATGAAGAGGGAGGAGTTAGGGGACAGAAAAAATGCATTGGTTGCAATGAGAAAACGGATCTCTGCAATTATCACATAGGCTACAATGTAAGATGGCGCCGGAGGGTAGGGCTGCCGTCTTATTGGCTCTCAACCAACCACGCTATTTTGTTTGTCTTTTCTCGTTGTTCGTAACTTGCTTTGTACATAATGTTGCTGCTACCATCTCTTATGACCAAAAACAGCTTCTGAACATCAGAACAGGAATTACTCACCTAAAATTGGACAAGCAGTACTTCTTCAATAAGTCGGATGTGAGAGATTTTCTACGGACACCCGACCAGGCCCAGATCCTCGTGATTCGCTGGAAAAGGAAACGTCGGTTTCGCGGAAAGAGGTCGGGGTGCCTTGTGAGGATCAGGCGATGAATAGCTAATCTGCCCATTGCCTTCCGTTCTGCTAGCTAATGTTCAACCACTGGAACTTAAATTGTACGAACTGAAAGCACGTATATCCTACCAACGGGACATTAAAAACTGTAATATCTTATGTTTCATAAGTCGTGGCTGAACGATGACATTAAGAACATACAGCTAGCGGGTTATACACTATCAGCAGGACAGAACAGCAGCCTCTGGTAAGACACGGGGCGGGGGCCTATGCATTTATGTTAACAGCAGCTGGTGCACGATATTTAAGGAAGTCTCAAGGTTTTACTCGCCTGAAGTAGAGTATCTCATGATAAGCTGCAGAACACACTATATATCTAGAGAGTTTATCTGTATTTTTCGTAGCTGTCTACATACCACCACAGACCGAGGCTGGCACTAAAACACACTCAGTGAGCTGTATTCCGCCATAAGCGAACAGTAAAACGCTCATCCAGAGGCGGCGTTCCTAGTGGCCGGGAACTTTAATGCAGGGAAACTTAAATCAGTGTGACCTAATTTCTGTTAAATGTGCATCCAGAGTGGAAATAATTCTAGACCACCTTTACTCCACACACAGAGACGCATACAAAGCTCTCCCTCACCCACCATTTGGCAAATCTGACCACAACTCTATCCTCCTCTAGTCACTGTGCCACGACTTCCGCCGAAGTCGGGTCTTTTCCTTGTTCTGGTGGTCGGCTTGGCGGTCGGCGTCGCCATTCTTCTAGCCATCGTCGATCCACTTCATTTTCCATTTGTTTTGTCTTGTTTTTCCACACACCTGGTTTCAACTCCCTCATTTACTTGTTGTGTATTTAACCGTCTGTTCCCCCCCATGTCTTTGTGTGGGATTGTTTACTGTAGTGCTTGTGCACGTTCCCCGTGAGCGCACAACAGGTTATTTTTGTGCCCATTTATCTTGTTGTTCAGGATGCCGTTGGTTTTGCTTAATAAATCTCTGGTTATTACCCAGTTCTGCTCTCCTGCGCCTGACTTCTCTGCCACCAAATACGCACCCCGCCACACTGGCTTTATCAATAAGTGCATGGAGGATGTCGTCCCCACAGTGACTGTACGTACATACCCCAAACAGAAGCCATGGATTATACAGGCAACATTCACACTGAGCTAAAGGCTAGAGTTGCCGCTTTCAAGGAGCAGGACCCTAACCCGGAAGCTTATAAGAAATCCGGCTATGCCCGCCGACGAACCATTAAACAAGCAAAGCGTCAATACAGGAATAAGATCGAATCATACTACACCGGCTCTGACGCTCAGCGGATGTGGAGGGGTTGCAAACTATTACAGACTATACAGGGAAGCACAGCCAAGAGCTGTCCAGTGACATGTCCCTACCAGATGAGCTAAATAACTTCCATGCTCGCTTCGAGTCAAGTAACACTGACTCATGCATGAGAGCATCAGCTGTTCCGGACGACTGTGTGATCACGCTCACCGTAGCCGATGTGAGTAAGACCTTTAAACAGGTGAACATTTACAGACAGATTACCAGGACGTGTACTCCGAGCATGCGCTGACCAACTGGCAAGTGTCTTCACTGACATTTTCAACCTCTTCCTGTATGAGTCTGTAATACCAACATGTTTCAAGCAGAGCACCATAGTCCCTGTGCCCAAGAACACTAAGGTAACCTGCCTAACTGACTACCGACCTGTAGCACTCACTTCTGTAGCCATGAAATGCTTTGAAAGGCTGGTCATGGCTCACATCAACACCATTATCCCAGAAACCCTAGACCCACTCCAATTTCATACCGCACCAACAGATCCACAGATGATGCAATCTCTATTGCACTCCACACTGCCCTTTCCCACCTGGACAAAAGGAACATCTATGTGAGAATGCTATTCATTGACTATAGCTCAGCGTTCAACACCATAGTGACCTCAAAGCTCATCACTGAGCTAAGGACCCTGGGACTAAATACCTCCCTCTGCAACTGGATCCTGGACTTCCTGACGGACCACCCGCAGGTGGTAAGGGTAGGTAACAACACATACGCCACGCTGATCCTCAACACGGTAGCCCCTCAGGGGTGCATGCTCAGTCCTCTCCTGTACTCCCTGTTCACTCATGACTGCACAGCCAGGCACAACTCCAACACCATCATTAAGTTTACCCACCACTGTGACCTGTATGCTCTCGTTGGCTGGCCTTCGCTACATATTCGTCGCCAAACCCACTGGCTCCAGGTCATCTATAAGTCTTTGCTTGTTAAAGCCCCTCCTTATCTCAGCTCACTGGTCACCATAGCAACACCCGCCCGTAGCACGCACTCCAGCAGGTATATTTCACTGGTCATCCCCAAAGCCAACAGCTTCTTTGGCCACCTTTCCTTCCACTTCTCTGCTGCCAATGACTGGAAAGAATTGCAAGAATCACCAAAGCTGGAGAATTATATCTCCCTCACTAACTTTAAGCTTCAGCTGTCAGAGCAGCTTACCGATCACTGCACCTGTACACAGCCCATCTGTAAATAGCCCACCCAACTACCTCATCCCCATATTGTTATTTTTTTGCTATTTTGCACCCCAGTATCTCTACTTGAACATTATCATCTGCACAGCTATAACGCCAGTGTTAATGCTAATTGTAATTATTTCGCCACTATGGTCTATTTATGGCATTACCTCCCTAATCTTACTACATTTGCACACACTGTATATACATTTTTCTATTGTGATATTGACTGTACGTTTGTTAATCTCATGTGTAACACTGTGTTGTTATTTTTGTCACACTGCTTTGCTTTATCTTAGCCAGGTCGCAATTGTAAATGAGAACTTGTTCTCAACTGGCCTACCTGGTTAAATAAAGGTGAAATAAGGAAAAAAAAAAAAAAATATATATATATATATATATATATATATATATATATATATAGCCCCGCTATTGCTATTTACTGCTGCTCTTTAATTATTTGCTAGTCTTCTCTCTTACTTGTTTTTAAAAGGTATTTCTTAAAACTGCATTGTTGGTTAAGGGCTTGTAAGTAAGCATTTCACTCTAAAGTCTACACATTGTATTCTGCGCATGTGACAAATAACATTTGATGTGTCATCCAAAGCAGGAAATAGTGCTACTGAGGTAGAATACGGAAGATACAGACCAAGTGCGAGTCTCAGTCTAGGAGTGTTGAAAAAGAGTCAGTTTAGCCTTTTAGAGTGAGTTTGTGAGTGGGAGGAAAAAGGTTTGTGGGTGGGAGGAAAAAGGTTTGTGGGTGGGAGGAAAAAGGTTTGTGGGTGGGAGGAAAAAGGTTTGTGGGTGGGAGGAAAAAGGTTTGTGAGTGGAAGGAAAAGTTGCGGCAGGAAACGCCATTACCTTTGAATTGACTGTCACTCGTTTTATTTCATCTAAACCGTAAACTGTCCTCACTTCAACACTAGTGTCTAGGGAGACGATACACACCGTGAGGTGTTTTAAAGCGAACTGCTTCCTGGCCTGGTGAACACAAGGGAAGTATTCAGTTACACTGGTTTGAGGTTTAAATTAAAGGCATACACACAGAGTCTCACACACACACACACACACACACACACACAGGTTTAGGGTTTAAATGCATAATGCTGCATCGTCAATGTTACGCATTAACCCGTCAGAGAGAGAAACATCTGTAGAGGTTTTGTCTGCAGCCTCTGTTTATCCGTGTAGTCAATGTACCATCTGTCTCAATAAGGACGCAATTGTTCTACCGAGGGAGAAGAGTTTGATATTGGAAGATGTTGAGTTGTACACGCGGCACTAATGGGAAATGAGTGAGGATGGGAGATGGGAGACTGTTCACACACATATACACAAATCTGTCCACCACATGGATGGGTAAACACACTGTTTATTGTTGCAGAGTCAACAGTCCACCTGCATTGCTTCGGTGTTGAACCAGTAGGGTTTGTGGTGCAGGAATGTGTCACAGAGACAGATCCTCTCTGTGTGTGTGTGTGTGTGTGTGTGTGTGAATTCACTAGGCCAGTGGGCACCAAGGCATTCCTAGTTGATCACCTAACATTTCTGTAAAAAACAACAACGATAAAGCCTTGCCAAAGACAGTACAGTATGAAGATAGGCTAAAACTGCTTCTCCAATAGAAATCCCAGATCACACTTGTAGGCTAGCTGCAGAAACACGTTGTTGGGTCTAATGGTTGTCTAATGCCAAACTGCACATCCGCAAGCCATCAAATCAAAAAGGCACTCCTTTTTATAAAGTAGATGTTATAAAAAAATATATATATTTATTTTTACCCCAAATTGAGATATCCAATTGGTAGTTACAGTTTTGTCCGTACGTGAGTTGCAACGATAGGACTCGGGAGAGGCGAAGGTCGAGAGCCACGCGTCCTCGAAAACACGACCCTGCCAAGCCACACTGCTTCTTGACACACTGCTCGCTTAACCTGGAAGCCAGCCGCACCAATGTGTCGGAGGAAACACCGTCCAACTGGCGACCGTGTCAGCGTGCATGCTCCCGGGCCCGCCAGTTCCTAGAGCGCGATGGGACAAGGACATCCCGGACGACCCTGAGCCAATTGTGCGCCGCCTCATGGGTCTCCCGGTCGCAGCCGGCTGCGACACAGCCCGGGCTCAAACCCAAATCTGTAGTGATGCCTCTGGCACTGCTGAGCCACTCAGGAGGCCCTAAGTTGTTTTTGACAAAAATAAAAAAGGTGCCAGTTGTTCAGTTTTCAGTTCAGTTGTTGAGATTTCTAAACTTTTAAAACCATCACTAGAGAGAGACTGTCAACGAATACAGCAAAGAGCTGCTGTTTTTATGAGTATGTTCATGTTTAAGTTGTTATTCAGCACTGTCAACACTTTCTCCCTACTTCCACTAGCGCTACAACCAGCACTACAGCTGCAATGAATGAGTAGCAAAGTGTTTCCATAAGCTTACGTTGGTATTATTAGCAGCTTCCTGCGTGACTTTTTTAATATGAATGAATATTTCACTTTCTCTGGTCATCGGAGTAACAACGTTGGTGCATGAGGCAGAAATAATGCAGTGCGACTTGAGTTTCGCCATCAACGGAAGACTGTGTCCCCAGAGGGAGGGAGAGGAGGGACGGTGAGTCGGGTGAGGCTGCCTCACCGCTGCGTCCTCCCTCCCTTCAGACTAACCATCAGATGCAGCTCATCGGTCCAGTAAAAAAATAAGGAAATGATTATGCTCACCAGCTGTACCTCATAAGTAAAGCAACAATTATATTACCAGTGCGGTCATATTCCTAAACTGTTGTAATATCATTTCTAAACGGTCTGAGAAGAACATTGGCAGGAAGTGGCGGTTCTAGCTTGCATGCCTCCCTGGGCGACCCCCCCCCCCCGCCCAAAAGCACCATTCTGCACTGTAATTTTTATCCCGACATTTGGAACACAAGTAATCCTAACATTTAAAACTATATAAAATATACAAATACATACAAAAATAAGTATCATAAATATAATAAAGTAGTAACAAAGACAAATAGAAACCAATTGTAGTATATAAAAACAAGAAAAATCAATTTATTACACTATTACCCTATGGCTAACAAAAAACACACAAATAAACTAAATTGCACAAATCCTATATCACACAAATACACAAATAGAATAACATACTAAAGAAGAGAACCTGATTATTACACTATGGCACTTCAAACAAGAAACACAAACTAAATTGCACAGCTGCCATCTAAACCCTGACCTTTCTTGCCTTCCTTGATGCAAAGTCATCAATTACATCATCATAAGAAATCAGCCCAGCAATTGCATGGGCAATACTGATGACAACAAGGCCACTAAGGCGTTCCTGTCACATGGTGGACCTTTGAAAAGCTTCCCTCTGCTTCAGCTACGGTCACTGGATGAGGAAAACTAATTCTGAGAGCAGTCCACAAATTTATATACATTTCTGAGAGCTCCCTTTCATGTATCATTATCAGCAGATCAAGCAGGTTCATGGTCTTCGATGGCAAGTCAGGCAAGTTCTTCAGTTCCTGTGCAATCTCTCTGCCATCCAAGTCTGAGTGTTCTTTATAGTGCAGTGTCATACCTCACATTGTTCTGTCAGCTCCTCATTTGAGAGACTTTGGAAGGTTGACAGCACATTTTCCAATGTGGAAAAGGTTGCAGCATCAACAACGACATTGAAAAATGTCACCTCCAGCTTCTTCAGGGCATCACTCAAAGGTTCATCAAATGATTCGTATGAAAAGTGCCACTTTGTGGAACTCAGCCTTCTTTTGATGTAGAACGGCCTCTACATGCAAATATCCTTGGCTGGCGTTTGTGCGGTCATAAAGCCTGTTGCCCTGTAGCTACTGAGACCTCGCTCTGTCTTTCTGAGAAGACTGACTGCAACATCCACATGCACACTGGGAGACTGCATCAGCTTGCTCACATGTTGGATCTGGCTCAAGGTGTCGTACCACACCACTGTACAGATGCTGAAGCGCTACGATCCCACCTCCTCTGACAAGGACTGGGCCTCAATCTTTATCACAGGGTCTTTGGTTTGATCCCTCACCTCAATCAGTGCCTCTCTCACTGCTGCTGCCTGATACCTCAGTGGCTCGACACTCTTAACTTGGCTCTCCCACCTTGTCTCAGTCCACATCTTCAAAGTGACGTCCACGTGTTTTTTTCAGGATGGCCCATCTCTGTGTGGAGGCTGAGAACAAGGTGTACAGTTTGTGTAAGATGCCAAAGTAACCTGTGGCATCGACAGAACATTTAGCAGCATCAGCCACAACCAGGTTCAAAGTGTGACCCCCACATGGCTCCAATAGAGCTCTTGGATTCATTTCCAGGAGTCTGGCTTGGACACCTTTGTTTTTGCCTCTCATGTTGGATCCGTTATCACGAGACTGTCCGCTGCAGTCCTTAAAATGAATTTTTAGCTCCTCTAATCTTTTGAGAATCAGGGATTCCAAATGTTGGTCCGTGGACTCCTCTGCCTCCAAAACCCCCATCAAATGTTCCTTTATGTGTGGCTCCTCCTTCAGTGACAATTCTAATCACAACTGACAACTGTTCAGTGTGGCTGAGGTGCAATCTAGAATGATAGAGAATCATTTTGCCAGCTTGATGTCACTCACCGTTATTGAAATGACCTGGCTACTCAACAAATCAATGAGTTCATTCTGCATTTGGTTGCCAAGGTAGCTGGTGTAACTCGAGGTCCCTTTTTGGACACGGATCAAATCATGACTATATCAAATTGTGCCATCAATCCAACCTCTTTGAGGAAATTTCCATTTGATGGAGAGTAGTGTTTCTGTGTGTCTCCTTAGTGGCAGATTTCTAATTGCCAGAGACTACACAATAGCAGTCAGACGTGTCAACACCTCTCACATGTTGGATCTGGCTCAAGATGGCCCATCTCTCGTGATTATCAATTGTTTCCCCTTTTGTGAGTCTCATCGCCAGTTCTTTCCATGTTTTCATGCAGTTCTGGTGTTCTGGACTGATGCCGTATGAAGTCAGCAAAGAACTTGCATGTTTCCAGTCAGTCAGTCCTGAGCTTGCTAAATGAACTTTCTTCTTAGAAAAGAGTTTGCAGCAGAAGCAGAAGAGGCTGTTGTTTCTTTCAGAAAACACCGATCAACTACTAGGGATGTTTTTACCACTCACCAAGATCTTCCTGAAATACTGGTGGTGGCAACTTCTTCCATCACTCTCATTCCTTGGGAAAACAAAGTCAGGTGGTACGTCACTTGGTCCTCTGCAAACTAGTTGTGTCTGAATTGTGTCAGTCAGAACTGAAGGCCAGTCAGCAGTGTCACGACTTCCAACGAACGTGGCTCCCCTGCCTGTTCGGGCGGCGCTCTGCGGTCTACTAGCTGACCCCGATCCCCTTTTCCGTTTGTTATGTCTTATTGGTTGCACCCGTTTCTTATTTGAGTTTTGGTTCAGGACTATTTAGGCCCGTCTGCTTTTGTGCGGGCTTGTTTTCTGTTAGTCTAGGTTGGTTACGTGTTGTGTTCCCTGTCTGTTTGCGCCCAGTTTTGGGTTGGACACTTTTGTCTTCGCCTGTTGTTTTTGGCGTTACTTGTGGATACCGCAATAAAGTTTGGTTTCCCCCATTTTCCTCTGCTCTCTGCGCTTGACTCCGCCCCCACCACTCCTGGCTGCGTGACACAGTGGTTCATCCTCAGCAGCAGGATTTGGTGGGGATGCTGCTACAGGCATTTCTAATGGAGAGCACATGGGCATTAGTTTACACACGTTATTCACAGCATTTATAGTGATGGAACATCCCACATACATACCCAGTAATAATAAAATCCTTGTTACCTACAATATGTAAACTTAGAACTTTGCAAAAGGGAAATTATTTATTCTGTTTATGTTATGCAGGGATGCACACACACACGTGCCCGTGTGCCACAAACACACCTGAAGAATCCTGCTGGGGAGAAGTGGAAGCAAATGGGTCTTCATCCTCATCCTCAGGCTCAGACAACATTTGTGAAGACACCTGTATGGCTGAGGAGGTAGATGGCTCCTCATCCTGAGGCTCCGAGATCATTTCTGAAGAGGCCTATGTGGCTGAGGAGAAGAATGGCTCCTCATTCTGGCCAGTGCCAGAGGGTGCTCCAAAGTATTTCAGAAGGTCCCCTGAATTTGCATTAAAATACAGTATACAAATGCAACAAAATGTCTGCGAAACCACAGTATATATTCACAGTATTATGAATGATTTGTGGTTTATTTGGTAGCAATTCGCAGTGTGACTGATTTTACTAATGGCATTAGTACTGTACAAAGTTAGAGGTTTGCTATTTGATAGATTCCCCCGCGCTCCCTACCTCGGGCTTCCAGTGGGGAGACCTGAGGTCAACCTACCCCCGCCCACCTCCCCAACTCGTACTTCTGAGTGGGAGACCTCCCAGGCAGTAGCCTGCCTAGCTCAACTAGAATCAGGGCGCCCACTCCGACAAGGTTATTTGACCCACAGTCCCACGCGGTGACATGATATCATTGACGTGCAAATGAGCGATAGAAAATCTATTTTTTGTGTGGGCACCCCGTGCCGTGCCTGGCAAGATGCCGCACTGGTCGGCTGCCCATGTCGCCAATACCTAAATTTGCCAATGTTGGCAGGTCAAT